>NC_034593.1:111827210-111834164 GCF_900095145.1 Mus pahari | reverse complement strand
TCACACCCAGAACCAGTGTGGAGATAGGGAAGGAAAAGAAGCCTGAATTCTGAAGTAGAAGCAGAAGGAAACTCCATCTTTGGATTCTTGAATAGAGGCTAAGGATTAAGTAACCAAGTATCTGTTTTCTAATTATATGAATGACCCAAAACGCAGAAACTAGGACTCAACTTGGATTCCCAGAACCCATTAAAAAAACAAAAAAACAAACAAAACAAAACAAACAAACAAAAAAAAAAAAAGGAAGAGGAGGAGGAAGAGGAAGAGGAGGAGAAAAGAAAAAGAAGTCAAAGCAAGGTGTGGCACTGTGTCTCTGCTGCTCCAGCGTTTACAGGAGTAGAAAAGGCAGAGGCAGGCAGATCCTTAGAGCTTGCTAACCAGTCAGTCTGGCAAAATGGTGAGTACTGGGTTCAGTGAAAGACAAGACTCAAAAGATAAGGTGGAGAGGGATGAAAGAAGGCACTGTGTCAATGTACGGCCTTTGCGGGCATGCACACACACATTTAGACATACAACCCAAAGTGCAAACTTGAAGGAAGGCGGCTCATGTTTTTGCCCAGGAATGGGACAGAAGCAGCTTCATAAAACAGAAAGCAGAAAAGCATTAATCTGATTTAATAAGTCAAGAACACTGTAAGTCCTATATGTACAATTCAAAGTGCAAAGGTATTTCCTACGTATTTAAACATGTTTTTCGGAATTACTCATCGGCAACATGTATGGGCAGATGCACACACACACACACACATACACACACGTGTGATCTTTTATTCTAGTGTGACTCCATCATTTTCCAGTAATTTTCAGTCTAGACTAAGTATAAGCATAGTAGAATTTCTTCATTATTCAATTTCCAGTTTCCTGAATAAAGTACTACAAATATGAGCTGGGTTTTGGCTCGTTGTATGACAGTTTTGATTAGAGTGGAACAGCAAAACAATTACAGCTGGAAGTTTATGTTGGAAGCCAGTTCCTATCAAGGATGAGAAAAAAAAAATGACACCCTGACTCCCCGCAAGCTCTGGTGGCAAACTGCCATGCTCTTCTCAATTCTCACTAGAAGTAGCATTCATATATGTTGTGCCTTTTTCCTAGGAATGGTCGTCGAAGAATCAGTGAGGCTAACTCCAATCAGAAGGGATTCTGAGTAGCTGATGTCTGGCCAACAAGCAAGAACTGCTCGAAATGCCCAGAGAACAGTGGGAGTCTGCACTGCATGGTGACCCGTGATTGCCTTTGGATACATTTTTCCATAATCAGAAACAGATTTCACGTGTTAGCCAAAGTTGACATCACTATCTTTCAAGATTGCCTTTTGCATTCAAGTGAAACTCAACTCTTTAGGCTAGAGCAGTATTTGTGCTGATTATAATAGGAAGGTACACACTGTTTAGAATTACACATTCCATTCATCTTTATGGCTGTTTGTGTGTCACTTTCTCCATCACTGTGTCCAAAAATCTGACAAAAACTTAGGGGTTTATTTGGGTTCATGGTCTAGGGACATACATCTATCATGGTGGGGAAGACATAGAGCCTGGTACATCTTGGCTTATGGTGGCAGAGATGTGCAGCCGCTAATTTTTTTTTTTCAGGGCACCAACCAGGAAGCAGAGAGGTTGGGCTGAAAGCAGTGCTGGGCTGCAACATATGAAGCCCATCCCTTCTAGACATCCACTTCTTTAGGCTAGAACCAACCTAGCAATTCAGCAATCTCCCCCAAACAATGCCATCAGCTGGTGGTCACGTGTTCAAACACATGAGCTGATGTGGGCCATTCCATATTCAAACTGTAACACTTTGCCCCAGAGCCCATGGGCTCATGTTTATCTCAAATGCAAAATTCATGCAGTCCCATCTCAAAAGCCCCCATTACAGGCAAACACTGTTCAAAAATCCAGAGCCTATTCTGGGATATGAGGCAACATTTTAACTGTGAACACACACACACACACACACACACACACACACACCAGGACAAACCCTGTGTCTATGTATCTATATCTATTACCACACACACACCAGGACAAACCCTGTGTCTATGTATCTATATCCATTACCACACACACACACACACACACACACACACACACACACCAGGACAAACCCTGTGTCTATGTATCTATATCCATCCCCTGAAGTGCATGGTTACATCATGTAGGCTCCAACAGCCTTGGATAGTCCTGCCTGTCTTAGTTTCGTTTCTATCGCAACGATGAAGACAATCACCAAAAGCAACCTGGATAGGGAAGGGGATCTTTGGCTCATACCACCCCATCACAGTCCAGCATGAAGGGAGAAAGAGCAGGAACTCAATGCAAGAAGTAAAGCAGAGACCGTATGAAGCAGGACTGGGCTGCTTCTCAGGCTGACAGCAGACCTTGACAGGACTGATTGTCAGTGTTCTGAGTCTCACGGGATGATCAAAGAGAGGGTCACTCAAGGACGAATTAAGGCCTTGCTGGCAGCAGGGAGACCCAGCCTCAGTGGACTGAATGCCAAAGAGCTGCACAAAAGCTTATGTAGCGATTGTTACACAGATGATGGTTTTGGGGGTAAAACAAGTTCCTCATACCAAGCCCCTAATCTAACCTATACATTTCCTGAAGGAAAACACCACACCCCTGCAACTTCAGCCTTACTGTGTACCGTTCTCAGCACTCAATAATGCAACACGTTCCAGGTGTGCCAGGGCTGTCCTGTGACCAACGTCATGCAAAGGCTGTAAAGCTCCTACAGAAAAACAACTCTATAGGTAAGAAAAAAGGATCCCTGTTTTCTACGATTTCTTCAAGGTCAAAGTACTTCTAGAAAACTAGTTCATTCTAATGATTACCCTATACAGAATGATTCTACTAGATTTCCTGCTACAGATGGCCATAGAGTGCTGGTTTGTAGGGATGCAGAAAACAGGAGTTACATGGTCATGAGTGCTACTCAGAAGTTCCATAAAACTAGGCAGTTAGACAGTGTGGGGCACAGTCAGATGTCCTGGAGGGAGCTCCTGAGAAGCCACTATGTGAACCTGTGTAAATGAAGCTTAATTTATGAGAGAGAGAGAGAGAGAGAGAGAGAGAGAGAGAGAGAGAGAGAGAGAGAGAGAGAGAAGGCTGAGGGACTTGAGACAGGCCTTTGTGTTATCCAGGCTGCAGCAAAAGAGCTGTAAGGCCATGTCCTGCTTAGATTTGATTGTTTTGGTTTTGGTTTTTTTTGTTTGTTTGTTTGTTTTAAATGCCAGTTTGCTGTGAAGCTGGGTCATCTGAGAAGAGAAAATTCCAACTGAAAAAAATCCCTCTACTAGATTAGCATATAGGCAAGCCTGTGGGGTCATTTTCTTTGTTAATGATTGATGTGGGAGGGCAGAGCCTTTAGTACAAGTCTCAGTAGAGTCCTTGTTCCCCCTTGGGACCTAGTGGGTACAGTTGCTTTTCTTAATTTATAAGAACTTTTATTTCTTTTCCTCTGTCTCCCTTTGTATTGTTCTGCTCTTCCACACATCCATCTGAGATATGAGTTAAGCTGTACTTATAGCAGTCTAGGGTTTCCATGCCTTCTATGGCCAAGCTTCTCCACATTCCTCCCACAAAGCAGTTCGTTGTTGTTTTGTTTTGTTTTTCTAAATGTCCTGAAACTCCCTAGGTAGACCAGGCTGGCCTCAAACTCAGAGATCGCCTGCCTTTGTTTTCCAAGTGCTGGGATTAAAGGCCTGCACCACTATGCTTGGGTTCCACAAAGCAGTTTCAAGGCCTAAGAATTACCTGGTCAAGTCCACCACAACAATGACCACACTCTCTCAGAATGAATTTACTTCGTTAGTTACTTTTCTCACTGTTTTTGTTGTTGTTGTTTTTGTTTGGTTGGTTGTTTTTGTTTTTGTTTTTGTTTTTCGAGACAGGGTTTCTCTGTGTAGCCCTGGCTGTCCTGGAAATCACTTTATACACCAGGCTGGCCTCCAATTCAGAAATCTGCCTGCCTCTGCCTCCCGAGTGCTGGGATTAAAGGCGTGTGCCACCACCGCCCGGCACTTTTTTCACTGTTATAACTGAATACTTGACAAGGAACAACTTAAAGAAAGATTTATTTTAGTTCACTGTTTGAGAAAATAGAGTCAGTCATAGTGGGGTCATGATGGAAGGGATAGTTTAGTTTTTTTAGGGGGCGGGGGCAGGAACATTCAGGAGCTGCTTGTTGTATGGTGTCTTAGTTAAGGTTTTACTGCTGTGAACACACACCATGACCAAGGCAATTCTTATTAGGACAACATTTCATTGGGGCTGGGTTCAGAAATTCAGTCCATTATCATCACGGTGAGAGCATGGCAGTGTTCAGGCAGGCATGGTGCAGGAGAAGCTGATAATTCTACATCTTCATCTGAAGGCCACTAGGAAAAGACTGACTTCTACTTTGTGCAGAGCTTCAAAGCCTACCCCAACAGTGACACACTTTCTCCAACAAGGTCACACCTACTCTAACAAGGCCACACCTCCAAATACTGCCACTCCCTGGGTAAAGCATATTCAAACTTCCACACATGGCAACAACCAAGAAGTAGACTGCTCAGGTTGGAAGCAAGGCTCCACTATAAGCTGCTAGACCCAAGTCCCAGCAGCAAAATTCCTCCAGCTAAATCCAACCTCCCAAAGATTCTATTGCCTCCCAAAGAAATGCCATTAGCTGGGGACCAAGCATTCAGAGTATTTGGGGGGCATTTCACATTCAAACCACAACAGCATACACACAAACAAACACACACACACACATACACACACACTCACACACACCAAATGCATGCTTAGTGCCCATTGAGTTCAGAAGAGGACATTGGATCCCCTGGGACTGGAATTATAGATGGTTGTAAACCTCTACATGGTGCTGAGAACCAAACCTAGGTTCTCTCAAAGAGCAAACAATACTTCTAACCACAACTATCTCTCCAGGTCCAATACTTAATTGAAACAAAATAACAAGAAACCCTACAGTATTTCTTTGATAACAGATCTTTAGATAACTCTTTTCTCTAGATCAAAGTTCAGGAGTACTTTGTAAATTAATGAACAAAACTTTTATTTTCTTCTTAGACCCAAGAATTATACAAGCATTTAAAACCCAGAACAGATCATTGAAAGTAAGCAGGACTTGAAATTGTGAAATCTCTTCAAATGCAGGTTTCATTATTGTTCACCACAGACTTCGTGTTGTTTTCTAATTGCTTCTGCCATTTCAAACTTGGGTTTAGAAAAGAGACAATACTCAATTTTTAAGTAAGAACCGAGTTACTAAGGCATAAGGCAGTGTTAAATATTAATTTGGATGGGCAATAACACAGAACCACATGTTTTTTAGACATCAGGATGAGCCCCAAGAAGTAGTTTATAAATTATTTCCATCCTTATACACTTTGGACAGATTTCTGACTCCTGTATGCAAGTTATGTATGTAGCTGCCTTACTGTCCTTACTAAGTTATTAATTAGCATTTTGTAATGGATATAGATACTAAGTCATTGCCCATTTTGAGCTGCTTTAAACTATTGCTACAGACTAGGTCACTCATAATAAATAAAAATGTATTGTTGACACTGGAAAAATCCTAGAACAAAGGATAGATCTCTTGGGAAGGCCTTCCATCCATGGGAGAAAACAGGACAGAGGAAGGGAAGGAAGAAAAAGGACAGAAGATATTCCCTCCAAACCCACACTGTCACAATGAGTCACTTTTGAAATGCTCCATTGATAAAGTGCTGTTCCTGTGGCTAGCCACTATTCTCTGTTCCCATCCCTCAGTGATGTCATATGGGATTAAAATTTCAATACCTGTTTTTTCAGAGAAACAGTAGAGTGTAGCACACAGTGATCTATTTGAATGCCACATTGCTTTCCTTTTAGTGAAATGTTTAGTTTTACTAAATCTTCCATCCTAATGACCTTGGTAGTTGCTGCAGGAGTAATGCCTTTAGGGCGCTTTTTCTCATTTGCTATTAGATCTTCGAGAATTTCCTATAACTCATATTGATCATATTCATCCTTTCCTGGGACTTCTCACAGACCCACCTCCCCTTCCACAGCCACTCAACTTTGTGCCCCTCCCCCACCCAGCTCCCATTTTAAAGAAACTCCATCAAGAACAGTTTGTGATGACCATGTGTTCTTGGATGTGTGACCTTCACTGTATGGTGGTCTATACAACAGGGGCCACAATCTTAGAGAAAACTGCCTCTCTCTTTTTGAGCAGTCATCAAATGACAATAGCTTCTCAACTGGGGGGGGGGACTTTGTGCTGCCCTCCTTTCTCAAAATAGGAATTTTGTCTGCCCTGAGCCTACATAGGTCTGGTGTATGCTATCTCAACTGCTGAATTCATATATGCAACTGCCCTGTTGTGTTCTGGAAACAGTTTTCTTATAATCATTCACCATCTCTGGTTCTTATAATTTTCCTGCACCCTGTTCTACCAGAATCGCTACGCCCTGGGAGGAGGGAGTATGATAGAGATGTTTATTTTATTTCATTTTTTAAAATTATTTTATTAGATATTTTCTTCATTTACATTTCAAATGCTATCCCGAATGTCCCCTATACTCTTCCCCCACCCTGCTCCCCTACCCACCCACACCCACTTCTTGGCCCTGGCATTCCCCTCTATGGGGCATATAAAGTTTGCAAGACCAAGGGGCCTCTCTTCCCAATGATAGCTGACTAGGCCATCTTCTGCTACATATGCAGCTAGAGACACGAGCTCTGGGGGTACTGGTTAGTTCATATTGTTGTTCCACCTATAGGGTTGCAGACACCTTCAGCTCCTTGGGTACTTTCTCTAGCTCCTCCATTGAAGGCTCTGTGTTCCATCCAATCGCTGACTGTGTGCATCCACTTCTGTGTTTGTCAGGCACAGGCATAGCCTCACAAGAGGTAGCTATATCAGGCTGCTTGTGGACGTTGTACATCGTGGTGCGNA
>NC_034593.1:111812195-111827204 GCF_900095145.1 Mus pahari | reverse complement strand
TNCGCACCACGATGTACAACGTCCACAAGCAGAGAGACACTGAAATTGATAGAGAAGAAAGTGGGGAAAGGCCTCGAAGATATTTTTCCCTGGGCACAGGGAAAAATTTCTTAACAGAACAACAATGGCTTGTGCTGTAAAATCAAGAATTGACAAATGGGACCTCATAAAATTGCAAAGCTTCTGTAAGGCAAAAGACAATGTCAACAAGACAAAAAGGCCACCAACATATTGGGAAAGGATTTTTACCAATCCTAAATCTGATAGAGGACTAATATCCAATATATACAAAGAGCTCAAGAAGCTGGACTCCAGAAATTCAAATAACCCCATTAAAAAATGGGGTACAGAGCTAAACAAAGGATTCTCAACTGAGGAATACTGAATGGCTGAGAAACACCTGAAAAAATGTTCAACGTCCTTAATCATCAGGGAAGTGTGAATCAAAACAACCTTGAAATGCCATCTCACACCAGTCAGAATGGCTAAAATCAATAATTCAGGTGACAGCAGATGCTGGCGAGGATGTGGAGAAAGAGGAACACTCCTCCATTCCTGGTGGGATTGCAAGCTTATACAACCACTTTGGAAACCAGTCTGGCGGTTTCTCAGAAAATTGGACATAGTACTACCGGAGGATCCAGCAATACCTCTTCTGGGCATGTACCCAGAAGATGTTCTAACTGGTAATAAAGACACATGCTCCACTATGTTCATAGCAGCCTTATTTATAATAGCCAGAAGCTGGAAAGAACCCAGATGTCCCTCAATAGAGGAATGGATTCAGAAAATGTGGTACATTTACACAATGGAGTACTACTCAGCTATTAAAAACAACGAATTTATGAAATTTAGCCTAATGGATATATCTGGAGGATATCATCCTTAGTGAGGTAACCCAATCTCAAAAGAAGTCACTAGATATGCACTCACTGATAAGTGGATATTAGCACAGAAACTTAGAATACCCAAGATACAATTTGCAAAACACAAGAAAACCAAAAAGAAGGAAGACTAACAGGTGGATACTTCATTCCTCCTTAGAAAAGGGAATAAAATACCCATGAAAGGAGTAACAGAGACAAAGTTTGGAGCTGAGAGGAAAGGATGGACCATCCAGAGATGTTTATTTTAGGGCTGAGCAGTTGATACTCTTATTCTCTGCACACTGACCACTTGTGTTAATTGCTATCCACTGCAAAAAGAAGCCTCTCTCATGAGGGTTGAAAGATACACTTATCTGTGAGTGTAACAATTAGTCATCAGGAGTCAGTTTAATACTGTCTTTTAAGCAGAGTAATCATAGTAGGTTCTCCTCTAGGGTCTATGACCAATTTCTTGGCTCTTGGCTCTGATAATAGTACAAGCTATAGGTTTTAACTTGTAGTATGGATTTTAAATTAAATTAGCAAGTGGCTGTTTACTTTCATGACATTTGTGTCACTATTGCACTAGTGGGCATATCTTGCTGGTCTGGTCATTGTTGTAGCTCACAGTGTTCACAGATGGGTAAGATTCATGGATCTCTTTCTCTTCTAGTAGTGTATATAGCACCTTCTGGCACTATAAAAGCTAGCAAGGTACCTGGGTTCAAATCCCAGCACGTACCTAAAAAGCTGTACATAGCCCTGTGTGCCTGCTATTCCAGCACTGGGAAATGGGCAGAGACAGGAGGATCATTGGGATTGGCTGCCCAACACATTGTTCTGAGGTCAGTGAGATCCTGTCTCAATAGAGTAAGGTGGAAAGCTATACAGCAGAATATCCTACACCATATTTGGTCTCTTCATAGATGTACAAACCCACACATGCACACACATTACACTCACACCCATACATACACGAAATATACAGTAAACATTTTCTTAAAACTATTGAAAAGCTCCACAAAGTGAATTATGAGAAATCCAGGAATTAGCCTACACTATGGACTCTGAAGTGCTTATTTTGATCTCATACTATAATTTGCATCAAGGGCATTCATACGAACAAAACTATAAGCCCTCTTTCTTGTATTATTCCCTTTTGGTGAACCAATTTAGAAAAAAGAATTCACAATCTCATGGTTTGACATTTATCTGCAAAGTGTGCACTTTTATTCTATCAATGGGTTGAATTTTAAAATCTCTACCCTCCTGAATTTATTATAGCTTATGCTAGATAACCCTGTGCTTTGTTTCCTCTAGTGGTCAAGAAAAGTATCTTCAAATACAAACCAAAGTATCCTAAAATCACAAAAATAATACATAGAATCAATTGATCCTAATGTGTGATACTTAAGAAATGGGTGTTGGTGCTGGAGGGCCAGTTGACAAACTACAGAAGTTGTGAGGTTACTTGTCTGTTTAGTAGAGCAAGTGTGCATCATTTAAGACATGCCTGTGAGTATTCCTGTGTAAACTTCAGTTCATGGTTGAGAGAGGATTGGTGGTTACATATGTAGATACGGAGATTGGGATGTCCACAGACATGCGGATATCATTTTAACTCAGGATTCACACTACCCCGCTGTAGTGACTCACACCCTGCCTTTCTCCTGGCACCATATGTTCTTCATAGTGAGTCACTAAACTGTGTCACTGGGACAGCTTATTTAAGTCAAGTTTTAAATGATAGAATTCTATTTTCCCACATATGCCAGGAAGACTCAGACAGAGCAGATATGACTAGATTAATTAGGTTTTGGAACAGGCGCTGTATGAAAGGAGAGAAAGCCCCCACTCATTCCCCTTGATGAGGATGGAAGAGGCCCATAGGCCGAACCGACACACAAATAGTTAAGGCATTGCCACCTACTTTGTGGCTTCTAACCACTGTGTTTTCTAGACGGAGTTCAGGGACCCTGTGGAAGAGTTAGAAGGACAGAAGGCCCTCGAGGAGGAGATGGTGACCCCACAGGAAGATCAACTGTGTCAACTAACCTGGACCCCTAGGGTTGGGGGAATATGGTGGGACTGCCCTCTCAGAGGTGACGAGGAGGGGTGGGGGAGAAACTCTTTAAGGGGGACCAGGAGGGGGCAGCATTTGAGATGTAAATAAGTATTTTTTTAAAAGATATGAAACAGGATCAATATCAGATTATAATGGAAAAAATGAATCTCTCTCTCTCTCTCTCTCTCTCTCTCTCTCTTCTGTGTGTGAGTGTGTGTGTGTGTGTGTGTGTGTGTGTGTGTGTGTGTGTGTGTGTGTGTGAACTACACAGAACAGATACAGAGGCCAATGGAAATTGGAGTGCTTCTCATTTAGACAATGATGTGTTATTAATCTCATTATTTGAAATAGGGTTGGAGGGAGTAGAATTGATATTTTTGAGAGTAAGAATAACCACTACATTTAACTCATATTTATATTAATATTGTTTAATTCTGTGTGGCAGTAACTGGGTGGAAAACTTACACAACAGTAATTTATTTCTCACAGTACTGAAAGCTAGGAAACCAAAGATTGCAATACAGCCTGTATTTTTTTCATTGGTTATTAATATGGTAACTTGAAAATTGCATCTTCCAGAGGGTAGAAACAAACATCATATTCATCTTAGAGTTACAGCTTCTATTGCTGTGAAAAAAAATGGCCAAAATGAAGTTCAGGAGGAAAGGGTTTATTTGACTTACACTTCTATATTGCTGTCCATCGTTGATGGAATTCAGCACAGGAATGCAGAGAAAAAAACCTGGAGGCAGGAGCTGATGCAGAGGCCTTGGAGGATGCTGCTTACTAGTCTGCTTCCCATGGCTAACTCAGCCTGCTTTCTTACATTACCCAGGGATGGAACCACCCACAGTGGCCAGGTCCCTCGCCATCAATGAGCCTTAAAGCTCAGATCTTATGGAGGCATTTTCTCAGTTAAAGTTCCTTCCTTTCAGATAACTCTGGTCTGTGTGTCAAGATTACATAAGATTAGACAGCACAACTGACCCCTTGTCAGCTTGACACACAAACACATCATTATTAAGCCACGCCGTTACTTTCTTATTCAGTCTCAAGATGATACATTAAAAACATAAATGAACATAAATTTAAAAACAAACATAAGTATGTCCTGCAGTCTTTTATAAATTCAAACACATTACAATTTCAGACTCTTTAAAATATCCATAGTCTCTTTACTTCAGCTTCAGGCAGACTTTTTGGACAAGGGTAAAAAGCAGCCACATTCTTTACCAAAACATCACAAGAACAATTCCTAGGCCACTTACATCTGTTCTTCTTTGAAATACCTCAAGCCAAGGGCCCCACAGCTTAAATCATCCTCAGCATCATTGTCTTCCATTTTCCTACTATTATAGCCCATAAATTCTGCTTAAAGCATTCAGCTACTTTTTATTATTTATTTATTTATTTATTTATTTATTTATTTATTTATTTATTTATTGGGTTAGATGTTTTCATTTACGTTTCAAATGCCATCCCCTTTCCTAGTTTCCTCTCCGAAAATCCCCTATACCCTCCCCCTCCCCCTGCTCCCCAACCCACCCACTCCTACTTCCTGGTCCTAGTATTCTCCTATACTGGGGCATAGAATCTTCGCAAGACCAAGGGCCTCTCCTCCCATTGATGGCCGACTAGCTGCTACATAAGCAACTAGAGACATGAGCTCTGGGGGTACTGGTTAGTTCATATTGTTGTTCCTCCTATAGGGCTGCAGAGCCCTTCTCAGCTGCTTTTTAAATCTGAAGTCTACATTTCTCTAAACAAAAACATGGTCAGAACTGTCACAGCAATACCCCAGTCCCTGGCACTAACTTCTGTTTTAGTTAGGGTTTCTGTTGCTGTAAAGAAGACACTATGACCACAGCAACTCTTATAAAAGAAAACATTTAATTGGGGCTGGCTTACAGTTTCAGAAGTTTAGTCCACTATTGTCATGGTGGAAAGACAGGGTATGGGAGAAAAAGCAGAGATTTCTACATCCATTCTGCAGGCACCAGGAACTGACTAAGACACACTTCCTCCAACAATGCTACACCTATCCAATAAGGCCACATCTCCTAATAGTTCCACTCTGTATGAGAGTAAGGGAGCCCTTGACTTTCAAACTACCAATATGGGAGAAGGCAGGAACGCAAAACAGAGATAACATTTTTCCATCAAACCCCTTTATAAAAAAGCAATGAATCTATCCAAGAGTGTGGAGTCCTCATGACCCAATCACTTCTTACAAGTGCCTTCTCCTTTCAAGGCGGAAAGTTATGGTGACTCAAGGTGCTGAGAATAAGTGACTCTTGAGTGTTCGGCTCTAATCAGGACACTCATGCCACCCCCTCAAGCCTCAGGGATCACTGAGAAAGGGGAACAGAAAGAATGAAAGGCCTGGAGACAGGGCATGTTTTCTGGGCATGGCACAGCCAATGAAGTCATAACCTCACAGCCTATAGTGAACCCTCACAAAACTGAGTCTATCAACAATCATGGATTGGGGAAGGGCTCATGGGGCCCTACTCTCCTAATGAACTACTAGCTGTATCAATAGATTCTGGGCCAGGGACAGTCACTGTCTCTAGTTATTTACCTACTGAGAAGCTCACCAGGCCCCAGTGGATAGTTCCAAACCCATGGTCTTATATACAATTCTAGTTAAACTCAGTGGGTCTCAAAACAGAAGAAATCTAGGTAGACAAATCACTAACCAGCAAACCAAACCAAACAAACAATCCTATAGACATGAATATGGGTAAGGGACATGTGGGGTGAGTAATAGGGGTGTGGAAAAGACTAGAAGGTGGAGGGTTACAATAATCCGAATGAACTTAATGCATATATAAAATTGTCGAAGAGGAAAATTTTAAAATCATGTTTAAAAGTCACACCTTCTGATGTTGGGAATTAACTTTCATCACACATTTTGGGAAGAAACAAAGTAACACATGTGACAAATTATGGGAAGTGTTCTAAGGTATACCATATCTAAGGTATACAATATCTAAGGTATACAATATCTAAGGTATACAATATTTAAGGTATACAATAGACAGCTGGATATACAGGTTTGGAGACACCATTTCTCAGGGGCTTGGAGGCAGCAGTGCAAATTATGAGCATCATCAGTCTTTTAAATGAACTGCCTATAAATGAAATTGCTTCCCCAAAGAGTCTGAATTACATATGGGCTTCATTTTCATCTCCCTCTTCTCCCACTCCCACACACTTGTGACCCTTACACTGAGATGAATGGATGTACAAATAGGCATGTACAGAATCTACAGGTGTACTGATGCAATCTAATTTTTTTTAAAACTTCAGTGGTGAGGAGATTTTAAAAGTTATATCCGTTTCTTTGTAAAAACTCCAACAATTCTCTGATGGATCCCATTGGCTTCATAAATACTGTAAGATAGTATGGATCCACTGGTTGTGCAGTTCACTTAGTTATTTTAAATGGATAGCATGTATTGGAATAACTACACAGCCTAGAGCTGATGAGACAGAAGGAAGGAGCTGGCATGGTCATATATTTTTTGATCTTTGAGCCTTCGTAGACTCCAGAGCCCACCACAGTACTTGCTATAAGAAATGCTCAGTGAATAAATGTCTAGTCCTGGCAGTCATAATTATCAAATAATACGATATATAGTCAAAATTATTTACAGAGGTTTTTTTTTTTGAAAATTAATTCTACTATTATGCAAGGAATTTTTGCTTGATTGTTGTTTTCGAGACGGGGTTTCTCTGTGTAGGTCCGGCTGTCCTGGAATTTGCTCTGTAAACCAGGCTGGCCTCGAACTCAGAGATCTGCTTGCTTCTGTCTCCCGCGTGCTGGGATTTGCTACCGCTGCCCGCTGTTTGTTTGCATTGTTTGTTTGTTTAAATGATTGAATGACAGCCTAGGCTGGCTCCAAACTCCTGGGTCCTCCTGCCTCAGCCCCCCAAGGCCCTCTTACGCTGTCCTTTTACAAGGGCTAGCTAACTTGCCAAGGTTACTGAGCGGCGATCCAATGGAGAAAGAAACCCACAAGCATCCCCCAAATGGACTGGCAGGCGGGCAATCGGTTAACGGGAAAAAGAAAAACTTCTCTTATGAGCAGGAAAAAAACCGAGCCTACGCCTCCAGGAAAGACCTAATAGCTAAGAAGATAGCCAGAAAGCGACTCCCCGCCTTCAACCACCTCGGCATCGGCCATTGGGTCTCGCCGTGTGCCGTCATATCCCCGGCGTCCTGGAGGCGGGACTTCCTGTCCTGGCTCAGCCTGTTTCAGGCGCGCCGGAAACCCCCTTCTGAGGGACGTGAAAGTCTTCTCCGGGTCAGATTCTCTGCGGGGCGGGACCCGGTGTTTCCTGGTTTGGCAGGCGGATTTGCATTTTGGCGGGCGCGGAGTCTGTCGGGGTGGTGAGCAGCCGGAGCTGGGGCATGGACAGCCGCCTGCAGGAGATCCGCGAGCGGCAGAAGTTGCGGCGGCAGCTCCTAGCTCAGCAGGTGTGCGGCCGGTGGGAGGGAGCACCAGTGCGCGTGCGCGGCCGCCTCTTCTTCTCCCTCCTCCTGTCCTTTTTTTGTGAACTCTCACATCAGTACCTATGTCCCGGGCCTTTTATTCCCTACTCTCCTCGAGTGCCTGCCAGAGTCATTCTGTAGAAGACCAATCGCTGCCAGGCTTGGACTTTCTGGACCCACCGTGGCGGGCACGGACTTGAGTGGTGGGGATAGACTTGGGAATTGTCGATGAGTGGAGTGCTAGTAGTTGCTGCAAGAGCAAGGGGCAGCTTTAGCCCCTACATTTCACCATCACTGTTGAAGTAGTGTTTCGCGTCTTGCCTTTCTCCCAAGTCAGCTTCAAAATCTTTATTTTTTTAAGAT
The DNA here is from genome assembly GCF_900095145.1 of Mus pahari. Lineage (NCBI taxonomy): Eukaryota > Metazoa > Chordata > Mammalia > Rodentia > Muridae > Mus > Mus pahari. The sequence continues at coordinate 111,819,412 of NC_034593.1, read as the reverse complement.
TAGTTTTTATTTTAAATTATGTAGGTTTTGTCTCTCTCTGTATATATATATATATATATATATATATATATAATATATCATATAATATATATTTATATATAATTGATATATATATGTGCACGTGAGCACAGTGCCAGAGGTGTTGGATCTCCCTGGAGCTGGAGCTGCAGGTAGTTGTGAGACTCCTGGTGTGAATGCTTGGTACTTGATCTAAGGGTCCTTTGGAAGAGCAGTGCATGTTCTTAATCGTTGAGCCATCTCTAGCCCAGCTTCACATTCTTGAGATTGGTTTTTGAAGGAAGTTTGATTGTTTTCTTGAGATCCTGTCGAAAGACTCATTGGAAGCAACCCAAGAGTAAATTTTAGATTCTGCACTTAAAACACAATCTCCCTTCAACCAGACGTTTGAATCCTTACTTCGTAATTTAATAGAGACAGGAGGTGTTACCTTCACTATTACATTAGGAATAGGTTTCCAGATTTTTACGTTTTTCCCTAGCCAGTCCTCACCGAGAGTTCTCTAAGATTTGTCTCTCTAAAGAGTACTTTTCAAACCTTTCGCTTTCATTGAAGCTAGTGGATGAAGATGTGAGTGCTTGCCGTTTAGTAGAGCATACATGCAGGGAATACTTACTACAAGTTGTTTTACGTAACAATCTTAGGCTGTTTTCATTATACCATACAGATCAGTATAAGTAATGGAGGGAAATGCTCCAAGCTTTAGTCAGTAAATTTTAGCTTTCCTATGAGTCTTTCGCCAGAATCTCAAGAAAATAACCCAAACTTCCTTCCAAACCAGTCTCGACGATGTGAAGCTGGGCTAGAGAGGTGGCTCAGCGGTTAAGGTAGCGTGGTGTCATTTCCCATTGCTAAATCTTGGGTTACTTAAAGAACTTTCTGAAGGAATGACTTGTATTCTGAGATGAGAATTACAAATAGAGAATTAGACAATGTTCTAGCTATAGGAAGTGGGTGTTCTGTCCTCTGACCAAGAAGAGGTTGAGAAGATTTTTATGGAGGAGGTGAAACTGATGAGCATTTCATTATTGGAAGAGAGTTTTCACTGAAGAAATGCGGACGGCCATGCGAAGTGGTGCAGAGTATTTTGTTGTTTGAGTCAGTGCTGCTAGTTTGCAGCACTGATATTTTGAATACCTTCTTGCTCTGGAGCTAAAGGGGCACCAACTGCAGATTTTCTTATGCTGTTCTTGTACCTAATACTGCAGAGTTCCTCTTGCTATCCTGTGTCCTTAGTCTGCCTTGGAAGGTTTTCTGTGAACTGGCTCTGTTCAGCTCAGCCTATGTCTACATTTATTGCATTCTGCAGAATTCCTCCAGCGGCCACTTACAGCTGACATTACTGGGTTTAAGCTGTTAGATTTTATTCAGAACTTAGCTTTAATGAAGTGGAATTCATCTCTGTGAGAGCACGGGATAAATGTAATACATGGAGTGGTTCACATGAATTGCTTTGCTTTCTGTGTTATTGCTACTAACGCCAACTTGTGTTTCATTAACCATTGGCTACAGGGAAACATCCTAATTTCAAATATAACCAAATACGTGAAATAGTTTCCAGCTGACAAAGTCATTCTTAATTAAAATGGTTTTTCTTACCATTCACTACAGTTGATCTTGCTAGCCTATTGATATAGGGGTGGTGTTGCTTTTATAAAATACTTGATGTATTAAAATGAGCAACAATACATTTTGGACATGTGAATGATGCGTGATGACCTAACTTTGGGTTCTTGCTTCCTAGTTGGGAGCAGAAAGTGCGGATAGCATTGGTGCTGTGTTAAATAGCAAAGATGAACAGAGGGAGATTGCTGAAGCCAGAGAAACCTGCAGGTATGCGGAGTAACCTTGCTAGTGCGTGTTCATGGTGGGAAAGGATCATTTGTTCAAGTTTCTGTTGTGACTTATGGGGCTTCTTCCGGGAAATGAGACAGTCATGCTATGTAGCCCATGTTGGCCTCAAACTTGGAGCACCTCTGCCTGAACCTCTTGAGAACTGGAATCTCCCATTAAGGGTTAATTTTTAATAAACATTGTAGGTTTGAGTGTATTCTTAAGAAAACTGTGAAAATCGAGATTTTTGGAAACAGTTTCGAATGTCAGGTTGAAATTATGAAATACTTTCTGAAAACACTGGGTTCCTATTTATAAAGTGGGTGGGAGTGAAGTGTTATACTATGTATTAGCGTATGTATTATAAATAATGTCAAATCATAATTTTAAGAAAATATACTTCAAAAGTGTATTCATCTGATAATTCAGAAAACATTTCATAATTTTTATTTTCTAAATTATCAGTTGTATCAGTTTAGGTGTATAAAATATATGTAAACTAGTATAAGTGATACATAGTTTCAAAGTTTCTTTTCATAATACAGTCTTTATACTAGCTTATTTCTTTACTTGGCTACTTTCTTAGACATAAAGCTACAGATTATTGCCTTTGACTCTTGGATGTGTTGTAAGCTGAATAAATAGATATTTAATCAGTAAACATTTGGCTTTGTTTCTATAACTTGTTAATAATATAGGCAGACCCATGTGCCCCTTTTGTATGCTCCAGTGAGATAGCTGCGGTTTAATTTTCAGGGCTTCCTATGATACGTCTGCCCCAAACTCAAAACGGAAGTGTCTGGATGAGGGAGAGACTGATGAAGACAAAGTAGAAGAATATAAGGCAAGTGGACGTGAGATAGTTTTATGCATGGCTGAGAAAAAAATTAATCATTCTAATAGATTCATCTCATTTAGAGGGCTCGATGTTAAGATGTGTTAAAATCCTTATGAGTAATGTTTATGTTTTCAGTTAAAGACCTATATCAGTTTGCTCATTTATAAGTGTATGTGGCTTACATATGATTATTTATATAAAACACAGTATAACTATTGGTAAATATTGGCAATAAAACTCTTTCAGAACATCAAAAAGATACATCTATTATAAACTTTAGGTAGTAGAATTGTAGTAGATTTTGGGGGGCTGCAACAGTCACTTTTGAATGACATTGCTCTATTAACAGCACAAGATAGTATAATTAAAGTATTTTGACAGCTCATGGGCTCCACAGCAGTTTTTATAACCATTTCCAAAAGAACCCAAGCTAAACTTCACTTTTTAAAATAGAATCTTGTATTAATTCTTTAGAACCCAGAGTCTAATGTGTGCTGCCCATAGACAGTTTGCAGCTATTCACTGGGTCCTGGTTGACTACCAGGAGCCGTATCCCTAGAGAGAGCCCTCCCTAGCCAAGCAGCACTCAGCTCTTAATAGTTCCTCAGCTAGGGATAGAGGCTCAGGAGCCCTTCCCCACGTTCTGTGGTGGAGTGTTGAGTAGCTTGATCTTTTGTAAGCCACCAGAACTGTTGTAAGTTGATGGATATAGCAATCTTGTCATGTCTGGAAAATACTGATTGATCTAGACCCTCCACAACCTCTGTCTCTTACAGCCATTTTACCCCTGTTCCTTTTCTCCTGTGTTCCCTGAGCCTTGGGGGCAGGCTGTAATATAGATGTGCATTTATGACTGAGTATTCCACAGACACTACACTTAGGCCAGTTGAGTCTGTATTAACTACCACTCACTGCACAAAGAAGCTTCTCTAGTGATAGTGAGAGCTACACTAACCTATGAGTGTAGAAACAACCTATTTAGAGGGCAGTTTTATACTGTATCCACTTGGTTGATCTGTGGGGTTTATGAGCTCCCCAGGCATTAAGTCTTGGACAGATTTACAGTAGCAGACTTTCATTTCCTCTTGTGGAGTAGGCCTTGAGTTCAGTCAGAAATCGGTTGTTTACCCCCATAATATTTATGGCATGATTGCATCATATGCATACCTAGCCAGGCCAGTTGTGATGAGGCTCTCAGCTGTGTAAAGGTTTTGGTGAGTTTTCTTTCCCCGAAGCCTACATAGCACTTTCCAGCCTTGTAAAAGCTAACCAGCAGGGGTGCTTTCTGGTTGGTAGCTTGGTTTCTCCATGTCTTATGACTCAAATATGTGTATCTTTGGCAGTAGGGTCTACTATCAGGTTCCGGTGGGTGATCAAAAACAATGGTAATAGCCTGTTTGGGGGGGGGGTATCTTAAAGGAAACAATTCAAGCAAAGGTATCTCACAGTGGCACAAGAATTTTTTGGAAGAGGCAATTATCCTTTGTGTAAAGTAACTCGGATTAAACTTCTTTCTATATATGTATTTAAATGTCTTATAAAATAGTACATTTTCATATGACTGTTTCAAACTTAATGCCAGTTAACTCCTGCTTCCCAACATTTATGTTTTAGTTAGGGTTTTACTACTATGAACAGACAGCATGACCAAGGCAACTCTTATAAGGACAGCATTTAATTGAGGCTGACTTACAGGTTCAGAGGTTGAGTTCATTATCATCAAGGCAGGAGCATGGCAGTGTCCAGGCAGGCATGGTGCAGGAGGAGCTGAATGTTTTACATCTTCATCTGAAGGCTGCTGGCAGAATACTGGCTTTCAGGCAGCTAGGGTGAGAGGGTCTTAAGCCCACACCCATAGTGACACACCCACTCCAACAAGGCCACATGTACTCCAGTAGGGCCACATCTACTAAAAGTGCCACTTCCTAGGCTGAGCATCACACCGCATAACCCCCTTTCAACCTCCTATCCACTTAGCAAAACCCGAGTTTGGTTTCCAACACCCATCCATAGGTACCAGCACTCGTGCTCATACCATGAACTCTTGCAGAGTACCTGAGTTCAGTTCTCTACACCCACATGGTGCCTGACAACCACCTGTCACTCCAGTTCCAGGGGATCTGAGGCCCTCTCTGACCTCTGAGGGCAAAACACTGATACCCATAAAATGAAGAAATCAACAATTTTTTTAAAAAAAAGTAAATCTAAATCTAATGTTAAAATAAACATATTTGAGGGGATTAAAGCACCCTTAAGATGCAGTAATTTAATATATATACATAAATGTATATGTAAAATATAAAATATATAAACAAGAATATGTATATGTTGTATATGTATATATGTGTGTATACACACACACACACATATATATATAAAACATATATATCCTAAAACTTGCTCTGTAGACCAGGCTAGCCTTGAACTCAGACATCTGTCTCCCTCTGCCTACCAAGTGCTGGGATTAAAGAAGTACCACCACACCTATATGTATATATTTTAAATGTTTTCTTGATCTTCCCTTTTCAAGGATGAACTGGAAATGCAACAGGAGGAAGAAAATTTGCCATATGAAGAAGAGATTTACAAGGATTCCAGTACCTTTCTTAAGGTAAAGAGTGTTCAGGTCTTAGAGTTTTCACATTTGAGCTCTGTGCTGTAAAGGACCTCATTTTCTTTAGGAGTTTTTCAGTGTTTGAGAGATCTATGAATGAAAACAAAGATCTTAAATTACTCATAAAGTATTCTTCTGATTATTTGTATATTTAGCTTATAAAAATGATATATTCATATCAATATCTGTTGATAATGTTTTAGTTTTTCAGTGTTCTTTTTAGTGTATTCAAATATTAGTGCTTTTTTTTAAATTTCATACTTCATAATAAAGACACACAAAGTCAGTGTGTCTGTCATAAGAGTGCATACTGCTTATTTAATTTTGACCATTTCTTTAGGGAACGCAGAGCTTAAATCCCCATAATGATTACTGCCAACATTTTGTAGACACTGGACATAGACCTCAGAATTTCATCAGGGATGTAGGTATGTCAGCTTTTATTTGGACTATCCTATAAAGTGTTGCTACATGCATGTGATTTATGCATTTTTGTAGATTATTTCCCTCCTGCCTCTGCCTCCCGAGTGCTAGGATTAAAGGCGTGTGCCACCATGCCCGGCTGTAGATTATTTCTAACCAAACTTTTTTCAGGCTTGACTTTCACCCCTGGGTCTCAGTGCTTCTAGTCTACCTTCCTTGCCTTTAAGCAATGCTATGTCTCTCTGTATTTTTTTAAAACTTAATTTATCTACCTTATAATTAACCCATTGAAAGAATATAATTCAGTGTTCTTTTAATGCATACAGAGCCTTCTTAGCAACCATTAGCAGTCTGTTTTAGAATGTTTGCTTCTCAAAGGGAGCTCTGTACCCATTAGCAGTGGGACCACATTCCTTCCCCTAACCTGCCCCTCCCTCGGGCTTAACCACGAATCTGTTTTCTTCCTTTGTAAGTCTGGACATTTATGTAATTGAACTCATACAACATGGGACTTTCTGTGATGGCTTCTTTAGCACAGTGTTTTCAAGGGTTGATAATACTGTAGCATATTCAGTACATCTTTTCATTCTCAAATAATAGACCATGTGAAAGTGAATATATACATATACACATGGGTTTTATTTAATCACTTAGGTTTGCAGTTATAGATTGTTGTAGGCACTCATGTAAAAAGTATATGATATGTACTCATTTTTCTTTGACAAACACCAGGGGATGGAATTGATGGGTCATGTAATTCTTTAAAGTGTGTTGATTCTGTGTTTGACTTTTGGCGTACCACCCCAAAGGTTATAAACCTGCCATGCCATTTCGTTTTCCTATGAGTAAAGTATTCAAGTCTCTTCACCTTCTGGGTTACTGTCTATGTTTTTTACTGTAGCCATTCCAGTGAATGCTAAGTGTGGCATTGTAGATTTGGCTTTTGTTTTGATGGTGGTGTTTGTTGTGTTGTTGTGATTTTTTTCTAATTTTATGTTCAGGAGTATTTGGTGCATTTGTGTCTGTGTATTACTTGCATGCCTGGTGCCTTTGAAGACCAGAAGAGAGCCTTCAGGTCCCCTTGTGCTGGAGTCATATTTGGTTATGGTTGTGAGCCACCATATGGGGGCTGGGAACTGAACCTGTGTCCTCTGCAAGAGTAACAAGTGTGCTTAACCACTGAGCCGTCCCTCCAGCCCCATGATGTCTTTAAAATTCAGTTTTATTTGAGAACTTCAGTTATGAGCACTGTACATACACTCCCCAAGCTCCTCCTGTAACCCCCATTCATGTTCTCTTTAGTCATTGTCTTACTCAGGGTTTCTATTCCCGCACAAACATCATGACCAAGAAGCAAGCTGGGGAGGAGAGGGTTTATTCAGCTTACACTTCCACGATGCTGTTCATCACCAAAGGAAGTCAGGACTGGAACTCAAGCAGGTCAGGAAGCAGGAGCTGATGCAGAAGCCATGGAGGGATGTTCTTTACTGG
>NC_034593.1:111734853-111810715 GCF_900095145.1 Mus pahari | reverse complement strand
ATTGAGAAAATGCCTTACAGCTGGATCTCATGGAGGCATTTCCCCAACTGAAGCTCCTTTCTCTGTGATAACTCCAGCCTGTGTCAAGTTGACGCAAAACTAGCCAGTACAGTCATTGTTATATGTATATGCATGTGTAGTCATTTAGTGTTGCTTTTAAGTGCTTGTGACCAGAGCTAAGCACGATAGTGATAGCTCACTTCTAGAGGAAACTAATTCTCCCTGTCTCAGGCACGGGCACCGAGTAGAATCTCCCACGTCCATATCAGCCTGTATGTCATTATGCTGGTCTTGTTCAGGCAGCCATATTGCTGAGATTTCACAGGTGCGCTTTTCCCTAGTGTGCCTAACAATAGGTGAACCATAGGTGAGCCATAGGTGAACAGAAGCCTGTTCAGGTGTGCTGACCCTTTCTCTGGCTCTCCATGATTTTTCCGGAGCCTTAGATATAATAGTTGTATTGTAGATATATCCGTTGGAATTGGGCACCCCTTAGTCCCCTCTTCTCTGCCATTTGACCAGTTATAGATCTCTGTCTTAGTCTCCATTTGTTTAAAAAAGTTTCTTTGATGTGGGGGTGAAAGCCACTCTTATCTATGAGTATAGGATAGTTTAGAATATAGCTAGTAATTATATTAGTTTAGGAAAATGACAGTAGTGGGTTTTCAGGTCTGTGTCTGCTGGTCACAGTAGTTGACTAGGTTTACAGTCCTAGGCAAGCAAGAATTCCCTCCTAGCAAGAGGGCCTTAAGTCCAATTAGATGGCTGTTGGTTATCCCCAGAGTGTCAGTGCCCTTACTGTACCTCTGGGGAGTTGTCAGCCAGTCATTGTGCTTCAGGGGCTTTAAGGCTGGGTAGCCCTGCCCTCCTTTGCTCCTCTCCCTCGGCAGGCAGCTTGGAAAGCACCTATGACTACTGTGAGACCACTCCCTAGGGAGGAAGCGTCCAGCTCAGGTCCAGCTTGGTGCTCCCAAGTCCTGAGTCCCGAGTGGGTGGTGGGTACACAGGATCTGTTTGTGGTTGGTTGTTTTTGTCTTGGTTTGATTTGGTTTGGTTTTGGCTTTTTAAGATAGTCTTATTGTATAGCTCAAGTTGGCCTAAACTTTCTCCCGAAGTGAACATCCTTTCACCTTAGCCTGTCAGGACCAATGATTTCAAGTCTCTGCCACCAGGCCTACATTCTATTGAGGTTTTTATTTATATTCTCTTGGCAAGTAATGATAAGCTTAGCATCCTATAGACATATTGGCCCACTTAAATATCTTTTAAGAATAACCAAATAGTTTGCTTATATTGTATCTTTTTTGTCTTTTTCCTATTGAATTTAAAAAGCTGTTTGTGTTTTTTGTATACACACACACACACACACACACGATTTATAAATATTACCTCTCATTCTGCTAATTATCTTTTTAGATTCTTAATAGTGTCATTGTAGCACAAAAATTTAAATGTGGTATAATTAAATGTTGTCAGCTATAAGCATTTTCACTCCCAAAGAATTAATTTAAATGTGATTTTTACTGTATTGTTTTTCTTAGTACTAGGGCATGAACACAGGGCCTTGTATATGCTAAGCAAGTGTCAAGCCCTATTTTATTTTATCATTTGCGATAGGGTCTATGTATGTTGCCTGGACTGACTGTGAACTTGCTATGGGCCCAGGCAAGCCTCCAACTTAGATCCTTTTGTTTCAGCCTGTTCAGTGGCTGAGATTACACAAATAAACCACCACACCAGGCTCTGATTTTAATGTTTTTATAAGTAGAATTTAGAGATAGCATTAAAAAGTTAGAATATATTAGATACTTATATTTGAATATAAACTCATTTCTTAAGATACCTGTTTTCCTGATATAAAATTATTGTAAATTGAGAAAAGGTTGTATTGATTGATGTATTGTGAGTTAAATGGAGATTTGAATTAACTAAGAACTATAATGCCTTATGTTCTGGCAGCAAAAATTAAAAAACACAAAACAAAAAAAACCCTTACTGAATATTTTTTATGATAGCCTGATAAAAGGTTTTTTTTTTTTCCATGATCTTAATGCCAAGAAACAAGGAACAAGGCTGATTGTAAATTCCCTTGTACCAAACAGTATGCCACAGATCTATTCATCAGGTCATCAGGGAAGATAGATTTCAGAAGGCTGCAGGTTCTTCCTTCTGTCTTGTAGATGATAAGGGATTGACTGTTGTATTCAAACCTGACAGCAATGCAGCCTTCAAATGTTTTTATTTTAAATGTGATCTAAATCACTGCTTGAGGGAGCCTTATGATTTGTTTCTACTTTTACTCTTCCTGTTAAAGGCTTTGAGCTTTTCAAAGTATATTTATTATTTTTAATTCGGTGTACATGCCTGAGTGTGTTCACATGAGCGCATGTGCCCTCAGAGGTCAGAAGAGGGTGTCAGATCCTCTGGACCTGGAATCACAGGAAGTCATGAGCCATCCAATGTGAGGGCTGAGAACCAAACCTGGGTCCTTTGGAAGAGCAGCAGTGCTCTTACAGCTAATCCATCTCCCCTCCCCCACACTTTTAGTTTTTAAAATAAGGTGTTTATATCATTTATTTTCTTATCAGTGTTTCTTATGTATGGAAAGCAAGTAAAAGTGAACTACTAATTCTAATTTAAAGTGTCAGCAAAGGAGGACTCCTGACTTTTGTATTCATTAGTGTCAACCTCAGTTGAACTAAAATTGAGAATTAACTATTTTTTTCCTCCTTAGGTTTAGCTGACAGATTTGAAGAATACCCTAAACTTAGGGAACTCATCAGACTAAAGGATGAGTTAATAGCTAAGTCAAATACTCCTCCTATGTAAGTAGTTCAATGCCTTTTCTTTCCAACTCTGACTTGTAGTATCAGTCTGTTCACTCTATTACTTTATTCTTTCTTATTTCTAGTAAAATACATTATTTTGGAACTGGTGCTAAGTCTATAGTAGCTTCTCCTTGAACTTTCTAGGTAGTTTAGGAGGCTTGTGAATTGACTCAGTCTGTAAAGTAGAGATGCCCTCTCCTGGGGCTGGGGGTTCTTGAAACAGCCTTGCAAATGCCTGGGACTGGGAACACTTGAAACTGCACTGCAAACACCTGTCTCGTGGTGCTTTGCTATACATGTCTTGCATTTTTCTTCAGCGTTGGGAATCACTGTACTTCATGGGCAGGCCCTCTCTACTCAGTAGAGCTTGTTGGGGGCAAGTCTGGTGCTCTCCCTGTGAGCTGGATGACAGGAAAATCCTTGCCTTCAGAGATGACGATGACTTCATTATAGCCTGTGACTTTTCAGTCTAAGCATTAAAAGCCCTTAAGCCTTAAAAACAAAAGAAAAAAGTATCTTGGATTGGTTCTAGTAAGATAGACAGCTGTGAGTAAGCACGCTTCTTGTCCAGTGCTGCATGCCTGATGATCTGAGTTCAAAACCCACAACCTATATAGAGGTGGAAGGAGAGAGCTCACTGCACAAAGTTGCTCTCTCCACCACATGCATATTGTGGCCTGTACACCACCCCCAGTAATAATAAATGTTTTATTGAAAAGTGTTCTTGAACTTAAAACTTCTATACTGTGTTAAAATAACTTCATCAAAGACTAGTAGTAATTTTCATTAGGTAGTGTGAAAACACTGTTAATATAAATATTTTTTATTAATGAACAAGCTAATAAAACAAAATCATGTCCATATTTAGAAATTCTGTATTCCTAAAGGAGGAATTGGAAACTTAGATGTCTTTTTTTTTTTAGTTTTATTTTTACTTTTTTATTATTATTTTCTTTATTTACATTTCAAATGCTATCCCGAAAGTTCCCTATACCCCCTCACCCCTGCTCTCCTACCCACCCACTCCCACTACTTGGCCCAGGCCTTCCCTTGTGCTGGGTCATATAAAGTTTGAGATGTCATTTTTCTAATAAAATAATGATATTCTTTTCATAATAATATATAATATAAAAATTAAAATAGGTTAGAGATCGCATGAGTGTACATTTTCAGTGTAAATGTAAGTGAAGAATTTATTCTGGATATACATTTTTTTTTTCCTTCATTGTAAATATCTCCGTGTCTTGAGAAAGACATTAGTGATATAAAGTCTGCAGTAAACAAAAGACCTACTAGAAAAAGCTAATTAGTAATTAGATCATGCTTATCTTGAAAATAATGTTTAGCAATAATTATCAAATAATATTGGGTAAGGAATTTCTTTTATTATCACCAGAGATATTTCAAAATCCCTCCCCCCTTTTATTAGGTACTTACAGGCAGACATAGAAGCCTTTGACATCAGGGAATTGACACCCAAATTTGATGTGATTCTTCTGGAGCCTCCTCTGGAAGAATACTATAGAGAGACCGGCATCACTGCGAATGAAAAGTGCTGGACCTGGGATGATGTACGGTGAAACGCTACACACTGTAATGGCTTATTTACCTCCCAGAGAGTACACAGAAAGTGGGGTTATTGAGTACACTTCACCATGGTTTCTTAGGAGCCTAGTCTTCTGTTAGACAGCCATTAAGGTTTTGAAGGTTTTAATGAGGTTAGTGAGATCTTCTGATTGGCATGAGGGTTGGCCTAGAGGGCAGTAAGTGTGAACCTCGGGAAGGCAAGAGACTTGGGAATACTCACATGTCAGAGAAGAGTCCTGCAGATACCTGAACAAAAGTGATCCTCCTCCCTCAGGCACCCCAAACTGTCTGTGGCTGTAGGCATATGACATTTCATTTTGTCAGTAGTAACCTCTGATTAACTCTGCTTTTATTAGCTCTGTAGTAAATTCCATCATTCTGTAAATGTACTTTTTTATGAACACATAAGAAAACAAGTATATGTGTATGTCTTTTTGTACATGTGTGTGTATTGATTGTATATAGAATAACAAAACAGCATATCGAGGTAATTTCAGGCATAGAGTTTTATCTTCTATGCTATTTCCTAGAATATCTGAAGAATGCATTTGTAGAGATCCTAATGAGTCTCAGTAGATATTGTTTGGATTTATGATAAATGGGATGCATTTGGTGCTATATTATTTTGATTTCCTTCTAGATTATGAAGTTAGAAATCGATGAGATTGCAGCACCTCGGTCATTTATATTTCTCTGGTGCGGTTCTGGGGAAGGCTTGGACCTTGGGAGAGTAGTAAGTTGGTGTTTGTGTTTTGTTTTTAAACTTTTCAGGTGGATTCTTAAGTTAATTAGGAAAAGAATATGTCCTTATAGGCTACAAAGATTAATGTGCTTTTGCCTTCATTTTGACTAGTTTAAAAATGCCAACAATCATATAACATTGAGGTAATATAACATTGTATATGATATTTAGTCACAGTGACAAGAAATGTAACATGCAAATATCTAAATGATATATTTAATATCTGTATTATGCTTATATTTCTTTTTGTGTCTGCTCTGAAATTGTTGGTATCTCTCTATAAACTTTTATTCTAGTTTATTTTATTTCTTTTATTGGATATTTCCTTTATTTACATTTCAAATGTTATCCCCTTTCCATGTCTCCTCTCCAGAAACCCTCCGTCCCATACCCCCAACCCCTGCCTCTGTTAGGGTGCTCACCCACTCACCCACCTTCCCACCCTGGAATTCCCTACACTGGGGCATCGAACCCCAACAGGACCAAGGGCCTTTCCTCCCCCTGATGTACAACAAGGCCATCCTCTGCCACATATGCAGCCAGAGCCATGGGTCCCTTCATGTGTACTCTCTGGTTGGTGGTCCAGTCCCCGGGAGCTCTAGGGGCTCTGGCCTGTTGACACTGTTTCTTCCCCCCATGGGACTGCAAAAAGTCCCTTCTCCAACTCCTCTGTCTGTAACCCTGTGCTCAGTCCAATGGTTGGCTCTAGAAAACTTCTTAGTTCTGTTTTATTTTAAGTTTTTTTTTTTTTTAAGATTTAATTTTGAAATTATTTCTAGTGTCTGCGAAAGTGGGGTTACAGAAGATGTGAAGATATTTGTTGGATTAAAACCAATAAAAACAATCCTGGAAAGACAAAGACTCTAGATCCAAAGGCAGTTTTCCAGAGAACAAAGGTATTGTCTTTATCTTGTGTTCTTTATTATTATTCTCTTAAACTTTTCTATATTACTACATACTATGAAATCTATTTCAGCAGTAATGCTTTTATGCTTGTAAAGTAGTGTGAGCATTACAGAAGTATACCCAAGATACCTTAAAAGTGCCCCCTTCCCAGCCCTGGACCAGTACACACTGTGCTAGACAGTGGGTTTCTGCATATCGTAAACTGACGTAATTCCGAGTTAGGTGTGTGCTCTGATACACCTGACTCTCAGAAGCTTCCCTTCTGTACGCTCAGGAGGAAGAAATGACAGCAGAACTCAGTAGCTGGCCATTAGAGTCTTGCTTGTCCGATCTCACCTTGTCTTTCTGTACAAGAACCCCTAAGGGCTTCTTTTGCATGGGACTCTGTCTCACTAGTGTAAGCTGAAAGAGCTTTTTCATATTATACTTTAGAAGCCACTAGAGGGAGCATCTATCTTCCTAAGTTTTCCTTGGACTAGATGGTTTATGTGACAGCATGTAGGAAATCTCCAGGTTGGTGTAGCTGGAATTGCTGAGAGAGAGGTGTGCCTGGAGGCAGCCTCGAGTCCCATCCTCCTTACCCTGCTGCTTAGTCACCGCATGTGTCCTTCCTGTCAGCCTTTTATAAACGTGCTATAGTAAGTAAGCACCTTTCCTAATTGTGTGAGCCCAGGAGGGCCATGGGAACCCCACATTTATAGCTTCTTGGTGATAAGTGCATGACCTGAAGGTATAACTTAGCCATCGGGGTCTGTACCAGTGGGTAGATTGCATCATAGCTGAACCCATGTGGAACAGAACTGCAGTGGGAGGGAAGTGCAAAATTACATGGTGTGGGAAGTCCTGCATACCTGTGTTGGAAGTGAAGTAGGATTTTGAAAGTATTTGAGAGACTGTAGAAGGGAAAAATGCTTTTCCCATTTTCTTGGCAGTTGTCCGACAGCCAGAAATCTAGGATTTCCTGTCATAGTTTTACCATCAAACTATATTCCGACAATCCATAGAAGTAAAGATTGTTTTAGAACTGTTTAGAATCAGTAAATGCTGTGAGATCATGATTGTTGGTAATGAGAGTTCATTGGTGTGCTTTGTTATAGGAGCATTGCCTCATGGGGATCAAAGGAACCGTGAAGCGAAGCACAGACGGGGACTTCATTCATGCTAATGTTGACATTGACTTAATTATCACAGAAGAACCTGAGATTGGCAATATTGAAAAACCAGTAGAAATTTTTCATATAATAGAGCATTTTTGCCTTGGTAGAAGACGTCTTCATCTCTTTGGGAGAGATAGCACTATCAGGCCAGGTGAGACCTCAGTTTTGAAAAAAAGACAGTTTTATCCTTCCTTGAGATGTGGATTTTAAGTTATAGGACATAGCCTGTGTAAAAGAAAAGTCTTATGTATTTGATTCCTCTTTTTTCTACCTCACGTGTGAGCAATTTTATCTTAGCAAACTGAGAAGGCAAAAAGTTCCCATGCACTCTCTGCCCCACTCATGCATTACCCCCCATTATCAGTTTTTCTCACATAACTATACAAAGTCCATAATCTATATTAGAATTGATATTGGTGGTGTCTGTGGATTTAGATAAGTTGGTTATAGTGTATGCCAACCATTGTAATATTACACTGAGAACTTTTTTTGCCTGAAAGTCCTCTCTGCCCCACTTAGTTTTTGGCACCTCATAATTATCCGAATTTTTTGGGTACATTGTGATGTTTCTGTGCGTGTGTATAAGGTCAGGGTGACTGTTGAATATATCCCCTCAGTTCTTTGTGTTGGGAACATTTAAAATCTATGCTGGTTTGAAGTATTCAGTTAGTGCTCTTAGCTACGCTGTGCATTGCTGTGTTCTGGACTCCTCACTGTCTGGTCTGCGGCCTTTTGTAAGCTATGCTCTAGTCTGCATCTTTCATATGCACGTTTGGTTTCTACCTGTAAATGAGACTTTGTGGTGTGTGTTCTTTACCTGACCTATTTCAGTTAACATAAAGCCCTCCAGTCCCATTACAGTCAGTAACAGAATATATCACATTCAGTTTATCCCTTCCTCCATCAGTGGACACCTAGGTCACTTCCATATCCTGCTTATGTGAATAGTACTAAGGGCTGCTTTAGTTCCTTTAGATATGTACCCCAGGAGTAGGGTCTCTGAATCATATGAAGTCCTCTTTCTAGTTCTTTGAGAAGCCTCCATAATGTGTTCCATAGTCAGTGTTGTAATCGACCTTCCCATCAGTAGCATATGGGAGCTCCCCTTCCTCAGGCTCTCCACATACTAGTTCTTTTTCCTTTGATCCTAGCCATTCTGACTGCGGAGAGATGATACTTCATTGTGCTTTTGTTTGCTTAGTTATTAATGGTGGCATGCATTTTTTCCATAGCCTTAGCTGTGTGTGTATTTTCTTGTGAGAAAATCCATTGTCCATGGAAAGATGGCATGAAGAGGGTAACATGGTTGTGCTTGGATTCCTAGACCTAAGAACTGAGGATATTTATATAAGAAAAAAAAGCACATTTTTTTTTTCCTCAAATGAGAAAAACAGTCGTCCCATTTTCATAAGTAGGATATATGTATATACTTTATTAACCCAACCCAAACATTGTGTATTAAAATATCTTTTATAAATGGTATTCTAACAACATAATACATAGATGAGGAACAATAAGGCTGATATGTAGCAAAAGCTATAATCTAGAATGAGAAACAAGGTATATGCATATGAACCTTTTAAAATAGGACCATGCATATATATATTCTATACCAGAGGTGATGGCTTTGTGTGTAACTGAGCCATCTTTGAGAGTGTGTTAAGCATTTGAAGTAGTCCCTAAAGGACCACCAAAAGACAAAGGAGATGGAAAATATTTTCTGTTTTCCCCCCTTTATTTCAGGCTGGCTCACAGTTGGACCAACGCTTACAAACAGTAACTACAATGCAGAAACGTATGCATCGTATTTCAGTGCCCCCAACTCATACTTGACTGGATGTACAGAGGAAATCGAGAGGCTTCGACCGAAGTCACCTCCTCCCAAATCCAAGTCTGACCGTGGGGGTGGAGCTCCCAGAGGTGGAGGGAGGGGGGGGACATCTGCTGGCCGTGGTCGTGAAAGAAATCGGTCCAATTTCCGAGGAGAAAGAGGTGGCTTTAGGGGGGGTCGTGGAGGCACACACAGAGGTGGCTTTACACCTCGGTAGCTCTTATACTTAGCATGTCCCCTCTGATCTTTACCACAGTGGAGACTTGCATCAGAGCTCACTCCCAGCTTGCACTTTGCTTTAGTTTCTCATGCTGCCAGAAAGATCTTAGCCACCCCACCCCCACCCCAGGTCCTTGCAGTTGTCACAGACTGTAGTTTTGCTCAGGGTAGGTGAGTCACGTGTATGCAACACTTGGACACTGACTTGACTGATTTCAGTCAAGGCTTTGGCTTCTTGGAAATAGGTGCACAGTGGCTTCGGCATCTCAGAGGAGTATGGCAGGAGTGGGTGCTGTATTCCCTTGTCATGGCTGCCACGGCAATAGGGGGCTGGGAACCCTGGTGGAACAGAATTAGAGAGGTGGTCACTCTGTGTTCGGCCTTTAATGTTTTCTTGTTGAAACATTAAAAAGAGAAGAGTTTTCCCCTTTACTTTTAAATTCTAAAAAAATAACATGAAGTATCATTTTAGGACTGAAAACTGAGAGGCGAAATGAAATCACTTTCTTCCAGATCTGAATCTGAGGTGGTTAGAGTCCTCAGGGCAGGTAATGGAAGAGGCAGGCAGAGCGTGGGAGATTTCAAAACAAAACCAAAGCTTATCATAATGTAAATTAGCGGCTTTAGATGACTCATGACCATGCTTCTTCAGAAGCAAGACAAGGCAGGCGTGTCTCCAGGTCGGAGGCTGTGGTGTGAACTTGAACTTGGGCTGACCTAAGACAATTCATATTTCTTAGCAAAGGCAAAAACAGATTTCCTGGGGGGGGGGGCTGGTTTAAGTGGCTGAGAAAATAAATGCTTGATGATGAGGAAATGACAGACATCTTTAAAGTTGTTACTAAAGAAAATTTAAGAAAAAGCAATTACAGAAAGCCCTTAAGGATACCGCTTGGAAGAGGAACTGCAGTTGCCTTTGATTAGAACAGTGTGCAGAAGTCTCCACAGGGCTGATGGGCAGATCTCTTGGCTGTGGAAAGCTTCATGCTGTTGCCTCTGTACACCTTAAGCCCTGTTTGATGGATTTGAATATGCCAGATGAGATAATGCCGTTATTGTTCTTGGTAACTCCTTTTTTATTTTGCTATAACTTTTCTAATAAAAATTTAAACCTTTGAAGTGAGTTTGTTTTCCTTAAAGCAGTTACTATTGTTACCAAATGAAAAGAGGCCAACCTAAGGTGACACTACTCCCTTGGGTTGCATTTGAGTGGCTGTTCTGTTCTACTGGTCAGTTATGGGCTTGACAGCCACAGAACATACAGCTCTAGCTCAAAGGACTTACACTTTAAATGCTTGATGAATTTGGCTCTCCAACCAATTGGTGCTTTCTAGTACAAACAACCTTTAGGTATCACAGGTGGTTAGAATATTTGCTGTTGATGGTGCTTTTAATTTCAGTAATTATAAATTATCTGAAAACAAAACTATGTGCCAGATTTGACCTGTAAAGAGAAGTTAGGAACTCTCACTTGTTCAGTGATGGCTTCTTTAGAGCTCTAAGGAGTGTCCCTTCCCTGTACATCAGACCAAATAATTTTCACTGAATTACCATCTTCCAGAGGTCTGAGAGCCAACTTTTGTTTGCTCTTTTTCAAAATTGATAAAGAATAGTAGTTTAACTCTCTATTTATTTAATGGGAGCCTAAATGGGAAAGATAGTTGCATTAGGAATATAGGGACATTTGAGTGTCAGAGAGAGGATGATGGGGGGTGGTAAATGAGCAGGGAACTGACATACAGAAACCATTTTTTTATTAGATATTTTATTTACATTTCAAATGCTGTCCCAAAAGTCCCCTATACCCTCCCCCTGCCCTGCTCCCCAACCCACCTACTCCTGCTTCCTGGCCCTGGCATTCCCCTGTACTGGGGCATATAAAGTTTGCAAGACCAAGGGGCCTCTCCTCCCAGTGATGGCCGACTAGGCCATCTTCTGCTACATATGCAGCTAGAGACACGAGCTCTGGGGGTACTGGTTAGTTCATGTTGTTGTTCCACCTATAGGGTTGCAGACCCCTTCAGCTCCTTGGGTACTTTCTCTACTCCATTGGGGGCCCTGTGTTCCATCCAATAGCTGACTGTGATCATCCACTTCTGTATTTTGCCAGGCACTGGCATAGCCTCACACAAGACAGCTATATCAGGGGCCTGTCAGCAAAATCTTTCTGGCATATGCAATAATGTCTGCATTTGGTGGCTGATTATGGGAATCACCATGCCTGACCTCAAGCTGTACCACAGAGCAATTGTGATAAAAAACTGCATGGTATTGGTACACTGACAGACAGATCAGTGGAATAGAATTGAAGACCCAGAAATGAACCCACACACCTGTGGTCACTTGATCTTTGACAAAAGAGCTAAAACCATCCAGTGGAAAAAAGACAGCATTTTCAACAAATGGTGCTGGCTCAACCGGCGGTAATCATATAGAAGAATGCGAATTGATCCATTCTAATCTCCTGTACAAAGCTCAAGTCTAAGTGGATCAAGGAATTCCACATAAAACCAGAGACACTGAAACTTATAGAGGAGAAAGTGGGGGAAAGCCTCGAAGATATGGGCACAGGGGAAAATTCCTGAGCAGAACAGCAATGGCTTGTGCTGTAAGATCGAGAATCGACAAATGGGACCTCATAAAATTGCAAAGCTGTAAGGCAAAAGACACTGTCAATAAGACAAAAAGGCCACCAGCAGATTGGGAAAGGATCTTTACCAATCCTAAATCTGATAGAGGACTAATATCCAGTATATACAAAGAACTCAAGAAACTGGACTCCAGAAACCATTCTTACTCCAGTGTCATAGCCGTGGTAGAAGCAGTTCCGAGTCCATGTTAGCTCCAGGTCCTGTGCCTAGTCTCCATGCTGCGCTGCAGCATGGTCCCTCCGTCCCTTTGCTTCTCCTGCACTGAGGCCACATTTGCTTCCACCCCATTTCTCTTAGTGGCAAACTCCTTTAAAATAACCGGCTTTCCACAGATGCCTCCATCACTTATTTTTTTGGACCTCCAGCTCTTGTTAAACTCCAAGTCAATCTAATCTGAATGTTCCACCAGACGGCTAGCACAAGTGCATTTTATTAGGTCAGTATATGTATCTGCTAGTCTACATTTTCTGGCACCCACCAACCTACAGATGCTGTGCTGAGCTGCTGTAAGGCGGCTCCATATGAAAAGGAAGCTAACAATTTTAAGTCTGCTGCTAGGAACAAGCATAGAAATAGCTGTGAGCCTGAAGATCTGGGGAGGTGTTACATACTCCACTGTGCTGCAGCAATTAACATATATCCTGTCTGTGATGAAGCTGAGGGAGGCACCCATGGCAGAGTTGCCATTCAAAGCGATTCTCCTCCGTTTACATATATATTCATTAATCATGGTCCCACATGATCAGTTTCTATTTACTTTTTTTTTTACAAGGACATAGTCAACAATTTTTTTAAAGTTTTTGAGAAAACTATTTATTACTTTGTGTACTGAAGGAAACTTAACACCAGAAGCCAAGAGCAGAGCCCCCTAGGCAGGAACAGCCCAGCTGGAGGTGTCTGTACTCAGGAGCTTGTAAACACCCCTTTCAAGGAGTGTGTCTGACAGCCTGACACTATACTACTAAACCTTTTACAAAGCTCCAGCTTCGTTCTCAGCTGTCCAGTGGGATTTTTTGCTATGTGCTTTTCGTGATATCCTTATTTCTGTTTAAATTTTCAAAAGACATAAAACGCAGTAAGCCAGAGTACATGAAGTAATTTATTGATATTGGTTAAGATCCATTATATACAGGTAGAAACCATCAAAATTGTACAAAGAACCATTAAGAATATAGATACCGTTTTATAGACAAAACAACTGGAAAATATTTTAAACAGACAATATATAATTATGAAAAAAGGAGAACACAAATTGTTCTACCAGACAGATTTCAGGCTTTTAAAAAGTCTGCTGTGCAGATCTTATGTTGGAAAAAAAAAATCTGTTTAATGTCGTCACGGGGTTTTAAAAAATTAGGTATAAGATAAAAATGAAGTCTTTTCCTCTCACGGTAAAAGAGAGAGGAACCAAGTTAATTTTATCATGAATCTATACAGTTTGAAAAATAATTTATATAACAAGCACAAAGAAAATTGAGGCTGCAAATGGTTCCGTAAACTATGTATTTATGAAATGCAAATTTTGTCAGCTTTAGAAATTAGAAGCTGGACAGCCAGTAATGGACTCTTCCCTTTACAGTACCCACCACACCTCCATGGGCTTGCCACCTGAGCACCCAAGCTGAAGGTCTGTGTGCTGTCCAGGCAAGCTGTCCTGAAAGTGATCAAGAAATTAAAACTAGCCTACTATCATCAGAAAATTAGGCACCAAGTCGGAGACTGTCTCCTCAGGAATGCGACCTCAGAGGGAGAGCCAAGGGCTCAGTTAAGCAGCTGACAGATCTCCTTGTGAACACAGCAGAGGAAATCCACATATGACGATCCTCCGTAGAGCCCTTTATCTTCTACCAGGAACTGTCTGAAAGCCATCTCCCGCTGCTCTCGCTGCTTAACAATGATGAGCTAGGAGAACCAACAACAGCTGGTTAGGAACACACTGTGGGTGAGGTACAGCAGTCTTGGTGCTTCAATCCCACCAAATGCAGCAGGGTGGGGCCTGGATGATGTGAGCATGTCTGTTTCCGTGGGCTTTTAAAAGGTGTGTGTGTCTGTCTATCGGTGTGTATGTGTGTGTGTGTGTGTGTGTGTGTGTGTGTGTGTATCCCTGGAGCCAGGGTTACAGGCAGTTATAAGTCACCCGACGTGGGTGCTGAGAACAGAATTCAGTCTTCTGAAAGGGCAGTGTGTACCATCTCTCCAGCATCATGCCTGTTACTTGGGAGAGGAGAGAGACACTGGCATTTAAACCCCAGAGACAATTTTAAGTGGCAAATTAACATGAAAAATTTATCATAAATAGAACGCTATGGGAAAAAAATTCACACTGGCAATCACTGTCACTTAAGTCTCAAAGGACAGGGTAGGTCAGAGAACATTCCAGACTGGTACACAGTGTGCTATAGCAGCGATACAGAGGCAGTCGGCATGTAACTTATTACAGACATTTAAAAGGGTGGTGAGGGATTAGAGACAATCACCATAATCGTGAGTCTGGCCCTTTGCAGGACATGGGATATATATGCGTGCAGCAGAGGAAATGGGAGCCAACAAGTAGCAGTGGGTACATTAGTGAGAAGACGGGAACTAGACATGGAGTGGCCGCAAGTCTAGGCCGGTGGTGGCCAGAATATGAATAGGGATAGAGATAAAACGGAGTACATATGAGAGAGAGAGACTAAATCAGAAGCTCATGGCAACAGACTCACTGCCCTCCGTGCAGCCACAGCTCCGAGGAGGGCTGTGTGCTTAAAGCTCTAATTGGCATGTGCCATAAATGCAAGAAACAACAGATATGTAAGATATAATATGAAAATGCAGAATCTCTCCATATAGTGTATGAGTCCATGTGGAAATGCTAACACCGCTTCCTATATAAGGAAGAAGACCCTGGGCCCCTGGTATCCTTCACAGGTGAGACCATAAGGAGTGCCTACACAAGAAGGCCTGCAGTTAGCACCCACATCATGTATACAGTAGGAGAGATGTGCGGCATGACCAGGAGCCCATGGGTCATAGAACGCCCATGCTTCAAATTCAGGTTTACACACACACACACACACAATTTTAAAGTTTAATTTAAAAAGAGAGATTGAAAATTGACTAAGGCAAGAACTTGTGCAAAAGAATTTCCAGAGACTGGAGCTCTATTTCAGGACTAACACTACCCCAGAATGTGTGGAGTACTTGAGCTTCTCTTCAGCCCCAGACCCTGCCTTTGCCCTGAACCCATACTGGATGGGAACAGTTCTTGAATGTCAAGTGTTTACCCAGATGCCTAGAGTCTGTGAAGCTAGTATATTTCCACTACCTCAGCTCTACCGAGAGCTGATGTCTGCATGCAGGAGTTACTTCTATGGTGAAGGTTAGTGGTGAGATTAGCATCCAGTTTGTACTTCAAGAGAAAACTGGCCTCACAGTAGCCTGGGTCATGCAGAGGCAGGCATCTAAAGTGTCTCATACCTTAGAGTAAGGGGTTCTACACAGTGTCCCCACCTGGAAGCTCCAAACCCCAGACTCCAGCACAGCTTACAGAGGGGATGGGTGCAGAGCAGCTCGGACTTGGCAACAAAGTCTAACTTTGGATTCAGGACATTATTCAAACAAAATAATAAAATGGTTTAGGGTAATTATAATTGCAAACTCTTCCAGATATAAAACAAACCACTTTGGAAATGTTCTGAAGGGTATTTCTATGACTACTTAGGACGAGGCACTAAAGGAAAGCCATTGCAAAGGACATCGATGACAGCAGTTACTTCCGTGCTACAAGGAAGGCCGTCAGGATCTGGAAGTTGGTGTTTAGTAAGAAAACCCACGGTCATAACTGTTGATGTTTATGCTTGTGTTTAAGAAGTGTATAGACATACTCAGAGGTGGACGTTTTCTATGAAAGATCATGAGATATAACAACTATGAACATGCATTAAAAGGTTTCTGAAGAAATAACTCTTGAAGGATGAGGGGAGATTTTCATTTTACCTTCATTGAGTATGGCTTCTTATGCTGGATATTATTCATTATCATTCTGAGTTGTTGAGAGTGCGGACTTCCCACCTCAGGCAGTGATGTCTAAATGTAAGAGCACCACAATTTCAGTACAACTTGAGACAGTTAGACCAGAAGCAGCAATACGAGACCACCAGAATGTTAGAGGCATCCCTCATGTGCCACATAGACTATTTATTGGCTCAGTTCATTTACCTGAAAACTGAAAAAGTTGGAAACTAAACTATAAACCACTCATTTTCATTAGCACACAGTTCTACCAATGAACCAGTTATCTCCTTCAGAGACACAGGTCATGGCTGCAGTGTGTTTTAGGAAGAGGGTCTCTTTAGACCATCTCTCACGAAGGTGACTAAGCTCTCAATGACATATTGGGAGTTAAAAGAATGTCCCTTTCCCTTCTTTACCAAATGCTACAGTGTTCCACGATTAAAGAAACCACGAGGGCTGATTCCTCCAAGAGCTTCTGCCCTTTTCATGTCCATGGCATCTGTTTAGCTTGTAAACAGCACAGCTGCATTGGGAGTGCTTCAGGTCAGACAGACGGGATGCTATGCTGCCTTCTCAGTGAGAAGATACCAAGATGCAGTCAGCACTCTGCCTGTGAGTTCGTCGCCATGGTGAGGAAGCATCCCATACAGTAAAGCCTCCAGTCTTAGGGAAAACTACAGCCACTGTATCTCATAGTTCTGAGGAAGGCAGACTATCACTGATGCTCCATCCCTTGTGGATATTTCATGGCATCATCATGAATCATTTGATTCAAGAAATAATATTATGCATAACACAAATCTCACACACATATCCCAGAGTGCCAAATGAGTCTAAAAAGCAAAGTAACCCTATTTGGGTCTTAGTTTAGTTTCATTTTTTTGAAAACTAGTGAGGAGGTGTGTTAATACAAGCCCAGGCCCAGGATTCTTGCCTTGTGGCCAAGAGACCCACGATCTCTGAGGGCTTACAGGGAAGTCTGTGCCCATGTTAGCTCTAACATTAATGCCGAGTTTCTTAAGATATTTTGAAAACAGATATGTGTATTCATTTCTTTATCAACACATGACATTCTTTTGTCATGATTAACAGAAGAGAGGGGTTTAGGATGGGGTTGGGGACACAACCTGTTTTGTGTGGTTTTTATTTTGTGCCTCATTAATCCTAGTATGAAATAAAATATCTATGAAGGATTCTGAATGTTCTCAAACAGGCAGTTCATCAGCAAGGATGAAGAAACCCGAGTTGAAAACTACATGCAGGTTCGACCCCTGACTTTACCATTTACAAGAACCTGCCCCTGGCTTCACTAGCTCATCAGGAGCATACTGCTGTCACAGCTACCTCACTGCTGTGTCAGGGAAAGGAAGCAGGATGGCAGGCTTAAACTGCATGCAGAGAACAGCCACTGGTGACCAACAGGGTGTGCGAGTATGTGTGCGTGTGTGTGTGTGTGTGTGTGTGTGTGTGTGTGTGTGTGTCGGGTCCTCTGCAAGGACAGCAAACATTCTTAACTACAAGCCATCTCTCCATCTCTGTATTATCAGTTTCTAGTGAAGTCATGTTTAGGTTAACACTTAAATAAATTACTTTACCCTTTCTCATTTTTATTCATCAAAGTACGATTCTCATATTGAGCTATATAAATACACAGTTTTTCTCCTTTGTATCATAAAATGCACATAAAATCTAAGAATTTATATTTGTAGGTTATCACAAAAACTGAAGAATACTTGCCATATCTGTGTTGATATGTGCAAACGATGGCACGTTAAATATTCCCTGAATCAGCTCTGGTGGGCTACCCACTCCAAACCATAAGAACATGTTCAGACCATTAGCCAGCAGGAATATTCCTTCTTCAGAGAGTCGGGACTCGGAGCAGCGGACGGCTGGTGGCAGCGCTGTGCTCTTCACATCTAACGTGTGCTGCTTGGGAAAAGTCAAGACACTCAGAACGCGTTCCTCTGTTCCCCTCTCTTCTCATTTCCCCATTAAGTATATCGTTAATTAAAACCTACAAGAACCTCTCTGCCTTGTGCAGCTCGTGGTCTTTTTGAAGGAGAAAGGCCTGTTGCATAAAATAGGACATGCGTACTTGTGGGTGCCGTTAAGAGCTGTGCAGGAAGCGAACGGTAACTAGGATAAGTGTCAGCGTGGAGCGGGGCTATGAAGGCTGCTGGCAAAGGTAATCGTGAGTAAGGCCACCTGAGGAGGTGAGAAGAGGTTAGGAGCTGAGCCTGGAGAAATGAAAAGAACATTCCAGACACACAGAAACATGTATGCGAAGATCCTGAGGTAAGAGCCTGACGAGGACGTCGGAGAATCTGCAAAGAGACCTGTATGGCTGTCACTATGTAAGAGGACAGAGCTCAGAAAGGGGTACAGAAGGCTAACACTGGGCCAGTGATGCCCTGGACTGGCTTGAGGGATGGACCGCAGGCATGGAGGTGCTTCTCACAGGCTGGGCTCAGTTCCTAACCCATTGGCTCACACCGGCTGTTGACAATCCAATTTTATGCGGCAACCGATCATTAGAAATAATCCATGTCTTACCCTCACATCCGTCGAAATAATATCCTTTGTTTCTAACACAATTTATCACTGGCCACATCACTACTTGTGGCAGGATTTTCCCTGTCCAATTAATTTAACTATTAGTGCAGCAGGAGGCCTGTGATTGGACAGGGAAAAGGGAGGCAGAGCTAAGAGCTGTGAGACAAGGAGCGACACAGGAGAAGGAAAAGGAAGCCAGATGGAGGACTAACAGGATGATTCTGATTCCATGTGGTTTTAAATAGCCACAGTTAGATATAGTATCATATAGGGATAGAATAGTTGGAGTAACTTGTCTAATCTAGGTGGGCAGCTTGTACCATTATCAATTGGCCCTGAATTTATTGTGTGGGCATCCTGTGTATTGAGAATTTATTGATATATAAACCTGACTAATTATAAGCTTCTAGAGTTTCGTTTTACTGGGTTAGTGGAAGGTGGGACCGCTGACCACAGGGGGTTTTTGGCTGAGAAGGTACAGGCGGTACTGAGACAAACTGGAGCTGGGAAGACCGTAATCGGTTGCTGTGGGGGCTCACTTAGAGACAGAGGCTTAGAGACAGGGGCAGAGAGGAGCTGGATGTAGCATGCAAACTTGCCATTCTTTTTAATATTTCCAGCAACAACTACAAGTGCCTACTATCTGTTAGCACTATGATCCAGGAAGAGCTGTACACATCCCACCAGCCAGAGCGCAGTGCTTTCAAGACATTAACAACACCTCAACAGAGAGAAATGTGTTGCCATGGTAGCCACTGAGGACACAAGCAGCTGGACTCTTGCATGGCAAGGGTACCCTCAAGTATGTGTTCATCTGTTAGCCCTGGACTGCACACGGTGACTCTTAGTTACACATTATAGGAAGACAGACCACACACGCCCACACGAGATTTCCCCAGCATATGTAGAAGTGAGTGGTCTTCTAAGATGTGGAATTTGATTGAAGTCTTCTGGCACCAACTTGTTTATAGACTTCTAAAGGGGCCTACTTAATTGATTACTACCACCTTGAGAATAATGCAGAAGGGAAAGTGATGTGAACAAGCCAGTGAAACAGGACTCCTTACACCTCCCCGCTCCACACTGAGCACATGAGCATGCTGGAGAGCTTCTGCTACGAGCCCAGGCTGCACAGTCCTGACTCCCAACACACGCTTCCCTCCCAGACATCTCCAGGGACCATGCTTACAATTGGCAGGAGCAGTGGATAGAAGAAGAGCTGGGAGTCAGCCACGCCCATAGTCATGACCAGCTGCCGCTGGTAAGCCCGCTCATCCAGGGAGATCTCTGGTCGGCTGAGTAGTACACAGTTTTTCAACAAACTGTTCATGTACACAGGCAGCACCTTCATGGAATCTGGCAGTATAAGCTGAAAGAGAAAACACTTGATCCATGACTGTTTCCTATTTTTACCTTTCTCTCTCTTTGTAGACCTGTAGGTGTGTGTGTGTGTGTGTGTGTGTGTGTGTGTGTGTGTGTNTGTGTGTGTGTGTGTGTATGTGTGTGTGTATGTGTGTGTGTGTGTGTGTGTGTGTGTGTGTGTCTGCATGCAGGCAGGCTAGCAGAGAACTTCTGGTATCAAATCAGCATGGACTTCCACTTCCTTTGAGACTGTCTCACCGGTAAAGTCAGCTAGCAGAATGGTGAGCCCCAGGGATCCTCCTGTGTCTACCTCCCCAGCATGAGATGACACAATCTCACCCCTCTACTGTGCCCAGAGTTTTGAAACAGGCTCTGTAGATTAATGAAGTCCTCATATTTGTGAGGCAAGGACTTCGCTGACAGAAATCTTCCTAGCCCTTTAGCTATCTACCTTCCTAATTAAAAAAAAAAAGTGTGTGTGTATATATGTATGTGTGTATATATGTATGTATATGTGTATGTATGTATGTATGTGTGTATGTGTATATGTGTGTGTGTATGTGTATGTGTGTATTGTCAGAATCCTCCAATCCTCAATGACAAGAAAAGCTCCCCTCAGGACCCTGACAGGATGCATTCCACATCTTATACCCCATACACCTTCATATCAGAAGTCTCTTCTCATAGTCTGGGGAGAAGTATAACAGTATCAGAAAGCTGTTGCTGATTTAGGCAAGCACACTCCACAATGTTTCACCTCAACATCTGATCTCATTTCAAGGCACCAGGGTAAGTCAACAGAAGATGCAGGAACTGGGACACGGTCATGTACCAGAGCCACTTCTAAGCAACTTATAACACGGTATGAAGACAGACAGAAGTGCATATATACCCTCCCAACATCCTGGAATTTTACTCACTGCCTCATATTAATCAGGAATATTCAGGTTGTTTATATATCCGTCATTTTAAGTGCCACAGCAGGGTGAGCTTGGCACTTATGAAGACAGCCCTACAGAGGCTGACTAGAGAAGGCTGGGTTGTATGGATCAGAGGAAAGAAAAGAAGAGAAACACGAAAGAAAGCTGATGGAAAGAAAGCATCATCAGAGTGGAAGAGAGCAAGAAGGAAGTCTTACTAATGTTCCTGAGGTTAGAAGGAAAGTGTGTAGCCACAGATTATTACTGTAGAATCTCCCCTGAACTTCCCTGGCTCCTCCATAGTGAAATTACCCTGGAGAGCAAGGTTACTGATTAGGGGCGAGCCAAAATTCATCCAACCCTGCTTTTGAGTTTGGAAAATATTTTGCATTTTCTAACAACAAAGCAGTCACAAGCAAAAACACTGGCAATTTTGTAGTTAAGGTCTCTGTCTTATTTTTTTTTTAAAGAGGACTTCACTGGCCTTTTAAATAAAAGATTTACTTTATTTCAAGTGTGCAAATGTTTTGCTCCAATGTATGTCTGTGCGATACATGAATTCCTAGTGTTCTCAGAGGTCAGAAGAGGCCTCGGGATCCCCTGGAACTGGAGTCCCAGATGGTTGTGAGCTACCACGTGGCTGCTGGAGAGCAAACGCAGTCCTTACGAAGTACCAAGTGTTCTTAACTGCTGAGCCAGCTCTTCAGCCCCTCATTTGCCTTGTGAGGAACATTTTACTCCCAAATAACACAAGTGGCTTATTAGCTTTCATAAAGCCACTTATGTAAACCAGAACATTTACTGGAACATTCTTTTGATGCTTCTCACGGCTGAGCACCCGAGTCTGAGTGGTTCCTCCTTAAATTTCCTATCCATGTGGCTTCTCTTGCTTTGGTAACTGAGCAAAAGCAGTCCGCACAGGTCCATTACACAATCAGAGTATGTGCGTTGATGGTCTGGTTTGGTGTTGGGGCCTGGATATGGGAAGTATTCTACAGATGCAGTATTGAAGGTGTGGTCCTCAGGGTGCCAGTATTTGGAGGTGGCTGTTGGAGGTGACTGGATTGTCAGTGCCCTAACTTCGTTGGTGGTTGAAGGGTGCCATGAAAGGCTCAAATGGAAAAGGAAAAATCTCATTTTCAAAGAGCAGGAATCCTGTCTATTGAGTTGTTCTGAGTAAAACAGTGAAGCAATGGTTTGCTCTATGTTTAAGCCATAAAAGCAGGTGATCTGGTGCATTCACAAGTCTCCTAGCTTTTAAACCAGAACGAGACAGTAAGTTTTACTTTTCCCCTTAAACAAGCAAGATTGTTTTTTTTTTTTTTCATTTAAGGTCTTTAAAGGCAAGGCATTTTAATATTAGCAAATAAACTTTGAGAGAAGACACTAACTATACCTGCTCCATGTCAACTAATCCTTCTGAAAAGGGAGATGCTCCGGAGGCAGAAGAGTATCTTCCAGAAATCCAAGACGAGTAGTACGGATGGGTGCAAGTGCTCATGACTGGACCTCATCCAAGATGGAGTCCATAAGCACCTGGTGGGATCACGTGACTCAAACAAGCACACTTCCCAATTCTGCCTGCCTGCCTGCTGCCTGTGCCTGCCTGCCTTGCTTTTCTTGTCCCCTTACCACCTTCCTTTCTTTCCTTTTCTTTCTTTCTTTCTTTCTTTCTTTCTTTCTTTCTTTCTTTCTTTCTTTCTTTCTTTCTTTCTTTCTTTNCTTTCTTTCTTTCTTTTCTCTCTCTCTCTCTCTCTCTCTCTCTCTCTCTCTCTCTCTCTCTCTTTCTTTCTTTCTTTCTTTCTTTCTTTCTATTTTTGAGACAGGTCTCATAGTGAGTGCTAAGGTAGGCCTCAATAACCTGCACCCCTGATTCTGTTCCCTCCCCAGACATATGCCACTATGCTTGACCTATGCAACAGTATTGAAACTTGAGTTTACCAAAGTGAAAGATCCTGAATACCCAAGAGAGCTGACCAGCCGTGCATAACTGTCAGCACAGAATGGGTGAGTATCACTTTGGGTAGCCCAAAGGGGACATCCCTGTAAAGAGTGGTCTAACAAATGTTTGCCCTTTTCATTCAGCTGTAAATTCAGAGGCAGAATTTGTCTGTATTCTCTCCCTGCTGACAGCCTCCTCAAATGTGGAGTAACTACTTTAACAAAGAATTAGAAAAAGATTTTCCACTAGTTGCCCACAGAATTAGTTTTGAATCAAAATTAGTTAGATATTCCAGATCTAACGGTGGAAAGCAGCACCTACCTTTACTGACACAGGGAAGCAGGTGATTCGAGGAGAAAAGCAGGGCAAATGGCTCGAGGTTTACCTAAATGTCCAGATCACTTACATGATGCCCAGAGACACTTGTTCCAAAGTGATTCTATTAATACTGTTTAAACTGAGGCAGGAGGATTGCCACACATTCAAGGAGTGCCTGCTCTACACACACAGAGAGGCAGGGAAGCCAGGTCTATGTAACTTTTAAGTGAAAATAATTCCATCATTTATGCTATAACATATTTACTTTTGAAAGAGCCACTGTTATTACTGCCATCAGTTCATGGCAACCTTACATGCCTTAAATATATTTAAGCATGCACATGTTACAACGAAATGCCTAGGTCTATATATAAAAGAGAATCCTAGCATATTGTGACATTTCTCTGTTTATAAACAGTGTATTTGTGGCTGTCACATTTTTTGGTCAGACCCTGTAAAACCCAAGTTTCTTTTTTGATGTTGGCTATAAGGTACAGAAGTGCAGGGTCGCCATCTCCCCACCCCCAGCGCAGCTGCATCCTCAGTTTCCTTGACTGTGTGCTCTCCCTGACAGTATCCTGGAATAGCAGCTGTATGCTTGCTGCTCTGCACACGCTGGCTGTGCAGAACAGCAGGGACCTCACCTGGCTTGCGGCAGACGGACTCGCACAGTGCTTCCGGTAACACGCCAACATATGGGCAGTCTGATTAACTAGGATTTCCCGGATGGCCTTCAAAGGCTGGTTCAAAACTGCTTTAAAAGCTAAAAGCACAAAACCACAAACAGAAGAGACAGAAAGCTTTAGAAACAGATCTCTTTCAATAATAACAAAGAACAAGTTGCTGTTATCTTCAGACTACCAAACAAGGACAATGCTCTCTGCTGCTCCTCTTTTGAGTAAATAGTGTGATCTGGGCAAAGAGGGACACTGGCCTAATTATGGCAAAGAGTTACATCGACCCATATTTATTTATATTTATCTTGA
The DNA here is from genome assembly GCF_900095145.1 of Mus pahari. NCBI lineage: Eukaryota > Metazoa > Chordata > Mammalia > Rodentia > Muridae > Mus > Mus pahari. The sequence continues at coordinate 111,786,714 of NC_034593.1, read as the reverse complement.
AACGACTAGAATCAGGATTCCATACACAGAAAAGACAGACCAGTTTGTTATCTCCCCAAGTCCTGACTTCTGCAGGCCCGAATGCTCTCTTCCATACCTTAAGTATAGGCTTTCAGAAGGGCAAAGAAATCACCCATCCTGCTTCTTAGTCATCTGGGTCCAGATAATCAACAGTGGTGTAAGTCAGCAGCGCTAGAGAACACTCACACTCTTAGAGTTCACCTCAGACTCCCCACTAGCAAGAAAACTTAGGCCAAATCTGTGTGGCCTGGCCCTGGAGAGTCTGGTCTCCCTCATTATGGCTAGAGGAGATGGCCATTCTCCAGCCTTCGACTTCACTGGTTTCTGCAGTATTTTCCAGCTTCCTACCAGTTACCCAGTGAGTCTGATTCACCGAGCTGTGAGATTAGCAAGATGCTACCTGACTTGGCAAAGAAGTTGATAAGGACATCTGTTTCACAGCTCTTGTAGAGATCCGCTAGCTGGGTGCTGCAGTTTAAGGCGAGATTGTGAATCCGGAGTCTTCGCTGACCACTGATGGTTGTGTAGAGCACAGCACACTGCAGAAACAACATCGAGACCTGGGTATTACTGACCAGATCCAGCCAAGCTAATTTAATCCCGTTGGAGTGTATAGAATCATATGTACAGATGAACGATTTCTAAAAACCCCCCAGTGTTTCTCCGTTATTTTTAAAGGTTGAATGATACCTGGAGGAAGGATAATTCATTCACTGTAACATTTCGATGGTTTAAGCGATTGAGCTAGTCACATGTAAATATCTGTGTGCATTTCACACTGATTTGCATTTCACAGATTTTTACTATCACGGACCTAGGTCCAGAAACGAAGTCGGCGTGCATTCCTAGCTCTGCCCAAGCTCACGTCCCATGAAAGGGCATAGCTACTTTTACGGTGCACTCAGGTCTGCGGGAACACAGCCACTACCCAGGCGCCCGTGATTCAAAACCAAGCACTAGAAGTCTGCTTATCCTGTGTCAATCTCTCTACCCTTCCAGTATAAAGCTGATGTTTGGAAACTACTATCTTTAAGTAGATTTTTCTTATTTCTTTAATTGATTTTTACTCAAAGCTAGTCCTATCCCATACAATGCTTAGCAGAATCCCAGAGGCTACACTGTGACCCCTATATGCTGACATTCTAAAACCCCAGCCCTGCACCTTAGAATAAGATTTCATTTGGAGGTAGGACCTTTCTTTTTCCTTTTTGAGATTTCTCTCTCCCTTTCACAACATCTCTCCCTTGTCTTTCCTCTTTCCATATTCTCACATTCATTCACTCCTCCACTCTCTCCTTAAAACCTGTGGCCTCTTATCTCACTAATTGTTACAGCATGTATATATGCATATGTATATATGTATCTATTCCTCACAATAACACTGTAACATATAATGTTACTTGTATGTATATTTTCTGGGTTGGCTGTCTGGCAGTGGACAACCAATTGGGGTGCTCTTGCATAGGGAAGAACGAAGGGGTGAATTAACTAAAATGAACTAACTAGGGGAGGGTCACCTGACTCTAAGAACCTTGGACACAGCCACGTCACAGATGCCAGTTTGTTACTGCCTGACCCTTCACCTCGATGGCCAGGCCAACCACTGCTGTGCTACATAAGTAGCACCTACTTACTGACCTATGGGTAAACCACACGAGTGTGCTCTAAGAACTTGGGAGAAAGAGTTTTGTTACAAAGAGAGGAGCACGTCTGGCGGCTTAGTCACCTGGATCAGGGCCCCAACATCTTCACTGAGCTTGTCATCATGCTTGAACTCCACCGTCACGGCCTTGTCACAGTCGATGGCTGCCATTTCCACATCTGTGGTGTTGTTCATGAATATCCCACCGAAGAAATCAGTGGCCCTGAAACCTACAGCACAGGGAGAAAGGAAGATTTGCCTCTGGAAATCTCGATGTTCTTCTGCGCAACAGTAACTGTGCAGAAGACGTGAAACAGTGTGTGTGAGGGTTACCTGTGCTGGTCCGAACCCTCATGATAGCATCGAAGCCTATTTTCTTCTCAATATCATTCCGGAGGTCGTTCAAAAACCTCTGGCTATCCAAATGTATCTACAAAATAAAGTATGATGAGTGGCCACCAGGTGGCAGTAAAAGACTTCAAATAATGTTACTTTTAACTCATTTTATATCACTTTTTATATTTTGATTTAGCACACTTACATGGATATCTTATTTTTTTTTCCTTCAGTAAAGAAAATGTAGTTTATTGTGAATAATTTATTGCACAGGTTTTTCCACATTAAGAATTTTTGCTGAAAAGAGAAACAGGTGGGGCTGAATTCAGTTTTCCCCCAGTTTTCTAAAAATATTTCCCCTAAAAAAAGAATCCACTCTCTAATTTTAAAGAAAATATATTTCTTACACAAGACAATCCAAACTGATACAAAATATGTATTCCACGTTAGTTATTTTATGCAGTAGTTTTTCCCCTTAACAGACTTGTGGTAACCACATCTTTTAAATCTGTAAATAATGTTATCAAAATAATCTTAATCTTTGAAATCTCACAAAAATTCATATTTTACAATCCACCCTGAATATCAAGGCTGCAAGAATAACATTTCCTATATCCAAGTATTTTACAGCTGTACCCAAAAGGAAAAAAAAAAAAAGGAGAAAAAAAAANAAAAACCAAAAACAAAAAAAAAAACCAAAACCAAAAACAACCACATATGCTTGGTTAAGGGCTAAGTTACCCCAGCAGCCAAAAATAAAATAAAATATCCAAATATTAGCATTAATTTAATACAATTATAACTTCAATAGTCACTTTGTCAATGACAATGATTGCTTGAGCACAGGGATGAGTCCCCAAGGGCTGGTAGTGGAAACTGTTGAGCAGAGCAGCATCTCCTCCCTGCATCTTTGCCCTGACAGCTCCCACTTGTGCACAGCCCCACAGGTACTGTGTATGTGCTTTAAAAAATCCCACCACACAAATGTCTATTAAGCAGATAACAGGGAAGAAAACAAAAGCTAAGCAAGACAATTGCTCTCTCTTTGGGATATGATTATTTCCCTGTGCACGAAGTAGTCAACAACAGAAGAAAAGGAAAAGAACAGTTTATATTCTCTAAACACAAGGCTGAATTCAGCGGGGCAGGTCAACTGTGAGCATTTATATTTCTACTTCCAGGCATCGTCATCTGACGTCTCGCTGCTGCTTGTTTCCGTGTCTGAGTCCTCACACTCTGCAATGCAAGTGCTTCTCCACAGGGAGAACAGGCTGGAACTATGACTTTGTAAGAAGCCATTCTCTACAAACCCATTTCTTCATAGCTGCTCTGTTCTCACGTGGAATTCCTTGAGCTTATCCTCTGTGAGTGGAAGGCAACTCTCACCATTTTCAGGGTTTTCCTGCCATCCCATTGCTTTTAATAACCTGTGCTCTGCTTCCAGAGAGTGTGACAGAACCTCCCCTTCCTCGACCATGGGCAGAGAAAGACCGTGCTGAAGACAAGCTTGTTCTCCATGTTCCTTTGGTTCAGGTGTGTGGCTGCCCTCCGATCTTAGCCCCTCCAGCTTGTCACAGTCTCTACTTTCTGAGCAGTCTCCATTTCGCTCATCCTTCGTCGGGTCAATTTGGTCAGGCGAGAGGAGCTGATCTCAATGGGAGGGGTAGTACTGGAGGGGACTCTCTTTTGGAGAGTGGAGAACGGCACCAGCAGCCAGTACCACTGGTTCAGTAACAGAAATTGGATTGGTATAAGCAGGCTCCCGGCTAGAGCAAAGCGATCCAGATCTGTGTTCCATTCTGTTAGCTTTCCAGGCGTTGGGCTTTGAGGGAGGTGGTGCAGGCTCAGGAACCAAGTTCTTAAAGACACTCGGGGCCACTGTTGACACTTTGCTCCCATTTGCATGGTGGGATCCTGAGGAGGTGAATGCAGCAGAAAAGGCGGCAGCAGGATCCTCTTTGGGAATTGTTTTGATGACAAGCATCTTTGAGGGTTGCTTGGCACTAGGTGGCTTTTCCCACACTACGGAAAGGGTCCCAACTGGTCGGCACGGCTGATTCTGTTTGCCAGCTTCTGGATTCAAAGAAGGGAAGCCTTCCTCTTCGAACTGCAACTTCTCTACTTTATCCTCCTTTCTGTCTTCCCTAATCTCAGTTGGTGTTTTTTCTTGAAAGGAGCAGCCTTTCAGGGAATGGAAGCCGCCATTCCAGTGTCGGTGGGTTCCTGTACTACCTCCACTACGTTGGCTCATACCATCATGACCTCGGGAAGAGCCATGCCAACCAGAGAGATTCCCTGTGGTTCCAGCATACGCTCCCTTAGAGACACCAGAGTCAACAGAATCATGGCAGAATAGGGAGGGTTGGTGCCAAGAATCTCCTGTAGTCCGTAGAGGTCCATTGTTAAAAAAGCCATCAGAGGAATTATGTCGATGACGGTTTATTCCAAATCTACCTTCTCCACGGGATAGGTGCTCTCCGTGTTTGTCAAAGGTGGCTGTAGATGACATAGCTGACTGTGGCGTTGAGAAATTTAGCCAAGCAGGAACAAAGTCATGCAGCGCCATTTAGANAAAAAAAAAAAAGGAGAAAAAAAAACAAAAACCAAAAACAAAAAAAAAAACCAAAACCAAAAACAACCACATATGCTTGGTTAAGGGCTAAGTTACCCCAGCAGCCAAAAATAAAATAAAATATCCAAATATTAGCATTAATTTAATACAATTATAACTTCAATAGTCACTTTGTCAATGACAATGATTGCTTGAGCACAGGGATGAGTCCCCAAGGGCTGGTAGTGGAAACTGTTGAGCAGAGCAGCATCTCCTCCCTGCATCTTTGCCCTGACAGCTCCCACTTGTGCACAGCCCCACAGGTACTGTGTATGTGCTTTAAAAAATCCCACCACACAAATGTCTATTAAGCAGATAACAGGGAAGAAAACAAAAGCTAAGCAAGACAATTGCTCTCTCTTTGGGATATGATTATTTCCCTGTGCACGAAGTAGTCAACAACAGAAGAAAAGGAAAAGAACAGTTTATATTCTCTAAACACAAGGCTGAATTCAGCGGGGCAGCAACTGTGAGCATTTATATTTCTACTTCCAGGCATCGTCATCTGACGTCTCGCTGCTGCTTGTTTCCGTGTCTGAGTCCTCACACTCTGCAATGCAAGTGCTTCTCCACAGGGAGAACAGGCTGGAACTATGACTTTGTAAGAAGCCATTCTCTACAAACCCATTTCTTCATAGCTGCTCTGTTCTCACGTGGAATTCCTTGAGCTTATCCTCTGTGAGTGGAAGGCAACTCTCACCATTTTCAGGGTTTTCCTGCCATCCCATTGCTTTTAATAACCTGTGCTCTGCTTCCAGAGAGTGTGACAGAACCTCCCCTTCCTCGACCATGGGCAGAGAAAGACCGTGCTGAAGACAAGCTTGTTCTCCATGTTCCTTTGGTTCAGGTGTGTGGCTGCCCTCCGATCTTAGCCCCTCCAGCTTGTCACAGTCTCTACTTTCTGAGCAGTCTCCATTTCGCTCATCCTTCGTCGGGTCAATTTGGTCAGGCGAGAGGAGCTGATCTCAATGGGAGGGGTAGTACTGGAGGGGACTCTCTTTTGGAGAGTGGAGAACGGCACCAGCAGCCAGTACCACTGGTTCAGTAACAGAAATTGGATTGGTATAAGCAGGCTCCCGGCTAGAGCAAAGCGATCCAGATCTGTGTTCCATTCTGTTAGCTTTCCAGGCGTTGGGCTTTGAGGGAGGTGGTGCAGGCTCAGGAACCAAGTTCTTAAAGACACTCGGGGCCACTGTTGACACTTTGCTCCCATTTGCATGGTGGGATCCTGAGGAGGTGAATGCAGCAGAAAAGGCGGCAGCAGGATCCTCTTTGGGAATTGTTTTGATGACAAGCATCTTTGAGGGTTGCTTGGCACTAGGTGGCTTTTCCCACACTACGGAAAGGGTCCCAACTGGTCGGCACGGCTGATTCTGTTTGCCAGCTTCTGGATTCAAAGAAGGGAAGCCTTCCTCTTCGAACTGCAACTTCTCTACTTTATCCTCCTTTCTGTCTTCCCTAATCTCAGTTGGTGTTTTTTCTTGAAAGGAGCAGCCTTTCAGGGAATGGAAGCCGCCATTCCAGTGTCGGTGGGTTCCTGTACTACCTCCACTACGTTGGCTCATACCATCATGACCTCGGGAAGAGCCATGCCAACCAGAGAGATTCCCTGTGGTTCCAGCATACGCTCCCTTAGAGACACCAGAGTCAACAGAATCATGGCAGAATAGGGAGGGTTGGTGCCAAGAATCTCCTGTAGTCCGTAGAGGTCCATTGTTAAAAAAGCCATCAGAGGAATTATGTCGATGACGGTTTATTCCAAATCTACCTTCTCCACGGGATAGGTGCTCTCCGTGTTTGTCAAAGGTGGCTGTAGATGACATAGCTGACTGTGGCGTTGAGAAATTTAGCCAAGCAGGAACAAAGTCATGCAGCGCCATTTAGATCCAATGTCTTTTTAGCAAGATGAGGCATCCAACCTCATGGCCAGGATCCTCAGAGTGTCACCTCTGTGGTCCTGTATCCAAAGTTGCCGCCTGTATCTTCCACGAGGTTTTCTTCTAAGAAGGATGCTAAAACAGCCTGGCCAGCAGCACGCCTTGTGATGAAGCACAAAAAACCCCAGCTCTGTGTGGCCCACCCTCTTAATCCTCTCAATGGCTCATTCTGAATACCTGGTTCCCAACACTTTTCCAAAGGGGGGAGGGGGAGGGGAAGGGGGAAGGGGAACATAAAAGGTTATTTGTTACATTTAAAAAAGGGGGGAAAGGGGGGGAAGCTATGTCTATGTTCACCTCATTCAACTGCCTTGAGTAATGGCACTGTGATGTTGCTTAAAGAGGCAAAACACGGACATCTGCACAGTGAGTGCAAACACTGTTCATAACAAGGTCATGGCTAGAAGGACAAATGGTCTCCGATGTGGGCAAGAAATGTCATCAAGGTGACAGGTCACAAATGTAATAGTAAAGCACTGTAAGGCAGCTTCTGCGCAATCAATTCCAGTGGCAAACTATCCACGACGAAAGCGTTCACAACACAGATCCCATTATCTCACAGGACTGCTTAAAGCAGTGTGCAGGTATATGTGCTTTCATCCTGTTTCACCTTCAGAATCTAACCCTGGAAGAACTCTTGTTTTTTGAAAAAGGAATCCAACAGAGACTTGATAACATTTTCCTGCCACAGCTTTCATAGCAGCTTTCAAGGCAAATTTCTTGGTATAAAGCTCCTAAATATATATCCCTATTTCTTTGGTCTTTACTATTTATACATTCAAAGCAAAATTATAAGTAGAAAAGATAAGGGTCAAGGAGAAAAGAGAATTCCAAAATGAGGTTTTCTTCTTATTAATTTTCTGTATTTCACTTGTTCTCCTCCTTCCCCGAAACTGGGCTGAGCTTCCAGAAGTGATAGGAAGAATCTTCTACTGCTTTATTGGAGAAATCACTTTCTAATTTGGGTCCATCTCCATCATTACTCAAACATTAAAAAGGCCACTTGAGTCTGCCAATCTCCGGCAGCGGCGGGGCTATGGTCAAGGACGACTCACGGCGTCCGAGGACGCGTCCTCAGCTTCTCCGACCAGCAGACTAGCCCACAACCATAACAAAGCTCTTCCCAAAATGGCTGCCCGGCCCACGAGGCCCAGGAGGGGGCAGAGCCGGATATCTTATGTACATATATGATCTTATGAAAGTACATAATCTTTGGCAGTGTGCCTCTTAAGTTTTAATAAATAAAACCGTTACCTATTTCTTCATTTTCATATCCTTTAGATGGGAAGATTATTCATTTATTTTACAAATGAAGCAATAGAATAAGCGAGTCACTCAAGGGTCTAGTGTCAGACACAGGGAGCAATGCATGGTTTAACGTATTCAGTGAAGCTGGGGAAAGACACCGTAAGGGTGGTGGTGTAGGTGAGGGAGGTTGTAGGCCGGTGTCTTTTATTTGACCATACTCATAGACAAAGCTCAGAGTTCATACAGAGTCTAGAGAATAAACACTTCCCTTGGATTTCTTGACTCCTCTTTTAAAGCATATTTCACAGCCCACACCTAAGCAACACTAATGGAGTCCTGGATCATGTGCTACTGAGCTGAGATTCACCTAAAACACAAGCAGCAGCCAATGATGTGCCTCTGACCTGGTCAGGTAGACCTTTATAAAATTCCAACCATTTCTGCTTGACAGGCACGGAGGGGTATGGAGAGGCACGGAGAGGTGCGTGTGCATGAGCGCACACACGCGCGCGCGGGCACACACACACACACACACACACACTCACACTTGTTCTCAGTCCCCCAAACAAAGAAAAGAGGAAAGGAAACTGAGGCATCACAGACAGTACTCACGAAAGATACTTCAGGTACACACCAGATGCCTGACTGTGTTCTTGACCATCGTTTACACCTGGTAATATTACTTAACAGAAGATGCTATTAAAATTTTACTTTTAAAGCTAAGATGTAAATGCTAAGATATGATTCATTCTACAACAATGCACATAAAAGCTGAGGGGGTTCATAGCCAAAATAACACCAACACTGATTATAAAATATTCTATTCCTTATTGCAAGAGGGTTCTCCCATTAGACTATGACAGCACTTCTTTTTTAATAGCTCGAGGAAATCAATAATAAGCTTTGGTATATTGACAAACAAGTAAAGGGTGTATATCAAAAGTTATATAGAACTAGCACACTACTGAAACGTAAGATGAAATCAACCGCAGTGACATCAGTGCCCTTGCCAACACTGCCCTGGATCGCTAGGCACCTAACTCACTTCAGGGACGATAGCTTCACCCATGTGGGACCCCAGTGCTACCCCAGCCAGGACTTTAAGGTTTCTGATCAAGTGTTTATTCCTCACTAGAGAATGAGCTGAGACAGTTGCACTGTGCCTCAAATACTCAGAATTCTGACCAATTGAATGTCTGATTTTTTTTTATTATGACTTTATATTCAAGTGTATCTGTAGACATATGTTTATCTAGAAGTCTTCAAAGGGTTCTTAAACTTTTTTTTAAAATGTATTCTATTCTCAATCTTTGGTCTTACTTCAATCTTAGCTAACTTCTAATGCAAATATACAACTGGCTGCTGCTTTGTCACTCATAAGCAAAAACACAATGAGCATTTGTCATGTTAGGAAAACATCCCTCTATGATCAGTTGCCCTGTGGAGCCCCGATCAGTGACCTGGATGGGCCCCTCCTCAGGAGAAGACATTGCCCATTCTCTGTGTCTAAATACAGTAAGGCTTCAAGGCACAATTGTCCCCAGGAGAAGCTTGTGACTGTGCCTATCCTAAACTGGGTGTATGCCTTTGCCAAATTCAGGGGAGGCATATTAGTCCAGTGTGGAAGAGTAGAGGGTATAATGAGCTGAACCTGCCTGAGATTTCATCAAATTAAAACAAACATGCAGTTACATTTTCAAATATTATCATAGGTATCTCTAATATAAAGTAGACTTTTCCCTTCTCAGGTAGTGTGAGCTCAATGTGTGGCTAAAATCAGTGGGAAGCCAATCAAACCCACATGGTTTTTGCACTGCCTGAATTTACTTTTGCTAGTTGTCTACAATAGGGCACAACTTTCTTAACCCATGATCTAAACATCAAACTTAAACTGGGAGATGGCTCAGCCCTTAAAAACACTTCTGTGCAAGCCTAGGGACTTGAACTTGGTCCTGAGCCTCATGTAAACAGGAGACAGACACACAGCAATTAGGTGTGGTAGCTCAAAGCTGTAATCCCCAAACTCCTAGGATAAGACAGGAGGCACAGACAGAAGCCACCATAAAGCTTGCCAGGCGAGCCAGCCTAGGGCAGTGCACAGTGCCCGAGTAGTAGAAACAAGGAAGATTCTACCCCAACTAGATGTAGGAGGGAACGGACTCCTGAAAGTCCTGCCCTGCCCCCTAGCTGAAGCCACACATCTGTACCCACATACACTCAAGCCCCCCCCCCCACATACAAACACACACACACACACACACACACACACACACACACACACACACACACACACACACACGGGGCTGGGTGAGAGACAGCACCAGAGAAAGACAGGGAGAAAGACAGAGACAGACCCAAGACTCAAACTGGAAAGGAACTGAGAGGAACAGGCGGCTTGTCGCTTACCTGAAAAACATTGTATTTGTAAAGAGTTCCTCCCGTGAGCAGAGGAACCAGACCCAAGGAAGCCACATCCACAAACTGACTGGGGAAGAGGAACAGAGTCACTGAGCAGCTGTTGGCCACACAGTCTTTGGCCAGAGATTCGTAGACAGCTGTTTGGGGCTGGAAAAGTATCTAAAGAAAAGGATGAGAGAAAATAAAAAGAAAAGCCATGCAATATTTTTTTTGTATTAAAATTTAAGTTCCTAATAAAGTTTTTTAATTAGAAATTCTAAATGAGGAAAAATATGCAATTTTTTTTTCCCTCCGCATAGGTAGACTGGGCTGATGAAATAAAACAGTTGCTTGCCTTCAGGTTATTTGATACTCCAGTACCCTTACTGGAGCTGTCCCTACCCGTGTCCTCAATCTACTATCCTGCAATGCAGCTCTGGGGATTGGATGGTGTTGTGTGACTGAGGTGTGTGTGCATTCAATCTGAAGCATCTTCCACCAGAGTCTGTTCATGGCGGCCGTCCTGTCTCAGGTTGGAGCAAAGGCTTCTTTCAGTATTGGGTGCCTTTGCTTCATGACAAACGTCTCCTCCTCTGGTGAGTGAGGTCATAGGGCACCTGTCTTCCCTCTCCACTTTTCTCCCCTTCACGCAACCCCCACCTCCATTTCCCTAACAGTCTCACAGATCGCACATGGAAGACGTGTGATCATATATAGGTATGTCAGATATCAGCTTCTTTAGCAACGTGAAATCCTTCAGTGGTTTACCGTTGAAAATACTCATGACGAGGGGACCCCTTTTAACAGCTTCAGCGACACCTCCAAGGCTAGCTGTCCCTACGTACCTTCTCTTTGTCTGTGTTCACCAGCTTTTTGTCATCTCTGTTCTTGAGCTTCCCAGGTGCTTCGGCAGTAGGCAAGGAAGAATGGAAGATGAAGAGCTTCCCCGGGCACTCTGCTGCCTACAGAAGCACACACAACGCTGTGGGTTAAGATTCCTTTCAAAGAGAATCATAAACATGTGAAAAGTCGCACCTCGCTCCAGTTAGAAAGGCAACAAAGGAAACAGAGAAACAAAGTGCTGTTGAGGAGGAGGACAAAGGGGCCCTCTTGTATGTTGTTAGAAGGATTGCCGATCAGCCAGTCAATGTGGAGAGGAGCGTGTGTGGAGTTCCTCCAGGAACTGAAGCAGAGGATGAGTCTTCCGAGAAACGCTGCCTGTAGACCGCCTTTACAAACCGGACTTCACCCAACCTGTGACCAAGCTAATAACGCGCTTGAAGGTCACTTATGACCATGGAGTCAACATGCTTACAGACTGTGTACTCGGCCAGTCAACCTGCTTACAGAGTTAAGTGACCGTCAATGAAAATAGTGTAACCAATCTGAGGATGGACTCCCTGACTCTCCTTGGTGGCCCACACATGCCACGGACTTGGGCAATGTATGTGTGGGTAAGATGTGGTGGCCTCACCTACAGCCTTTCACTGGAAGCAGAGAGGCACTGAAATCAACAAAAGGAGTTATAGAAAACAACAACAGGGAACAGAGACCAATCACATAGGATTGTGGCTTTGTGTGCTGTTCTGGGTCAGTTCCTCTCTTGTGAGACTCCTATTGAAGACCGATTAAGACCTAAGTTCCTCTGTGCCTTTTGTTACCATATCTGCTGTGCTGTTCAGCCGTAGAGAGCTTTTGTTCAGAGACCCGATGAGGCCAGGATTCTTCAAACTAATCAGGCTCACTCTTGGGTAAAGAAGGCCAAGGGTTTGTTTCTTTTCTTGAATGTGACACTGTCTTGCCTGATAACAAAGATACAGTACTTCTGGATGTCCCCTAAGGCCACCACCATGAAACCTGAAAATAATCCAGACTCATGGGAGTCAAGTAATGGGATCAGTCTAGGTGTTCATCAGTAGGTGACAAAGGACATGGAGTACACACACAATGGGATTTACTCTGCCATAAAGCAGAATGATGAAATCATTTGCTGGACAACCGACGTGAGTGGAGATTATCATACTGAATTAAATACGGCAGATTCAGGAAGACAACATGTTTCCTCTCGCCTTTTGCTCCTGTGTTTTATATACACACATGTGCATATGACATGCTAGCAGAAAAGATACCGGAGACGGGAAAGAAACTAAGGAGGGAGAGGAAGAGGGGATGCTGGGAAAATTTGACCCGCCCAGGACTGTCTGCAGTGAGTATATACCAGTAAAGCATTTGCCAACAGCCTATTACTTTTTAGTAGGTTTAAAATGTCCTTCAGCACTAAAATCACCACAAAAGCAACAGCCGGCATTTGTACCCAAACTGTCACCACCATCCTTTTCCTCAAATGTAAATGACCTTCCCCTTCTGTTTCTGCTTTCGAGACAGTGTCCGTCTTTTACTGTAAAAAGGAATGAGAAAAATCTCATCAGACGGAGACTTCCTGTGCTAATTGGATCAAACTAAAAATATTTCTCACACTCACACGGAGCTCTCAAAAAATATAAAGTAAGACATTTCTTGCATGAGCCAACTGATTTCCCTAAAGAATTCACTAAGTTTCTTGCGCCCACGTAGGTGTCTAATCACAGAAGTCCTGCATTGGTGCTGTAGGTGTTAAGATCACGGGTCCTAGTTCCCACAGGCTAGAATCTTAGCCACTGTGAGCTTAGTGGCTTTAGGAAAACCACTTAGCTTCCCCGTGCTTCATTCACACCGTTCGTGAGGTAGTAGACACAGTAGCAGAAAACAAGAGCTGGAAGACTTTGATGGCTCAGTTAATCATAATAAGCACTCGATTGTCCTACTCAGGGCCCATTAAAAAAAAAAAAGTCAGCACTGTAAAAATATAAAGTGCCTGGGGCTGCGGAGATGGCTCAAAAGATAAGGTACTTACCATTCAAATTTGAGGACCTTAGCCTAGACCCCCAACCCCTGCAAAAAAATAAAACTGGTAGGTACGGTGGATGCCTATAATCCCAGTACTCAACTGGGAGAAACAGAAGAATAGCCAGGATTGGCAAAGTTCCAGCTCAGGACCCTACCTTAAGGGGAAAAAGAGCAATCTAGGAGGATACCTGAGGTCAATTTCAGGCCTACACACACACATACACACACACACCACCATACCACACACACACACACACACCACACACACACACACTCACACACACACACACACACACACCACAAACACACCACCATACAACACGCACACACATACACACACCACACACACACACACACTCACACACACACACACCACAAACACACCACCATACCACACACACACACACCACACTCACCACACATATGCACACACTCACCACACACATACTCACACATATGCACACACACACACACACACACATGAATGCACACTTGCACATATGTACCCATATACATGCTCACATTTGTATACACAATACATACACAGGCAAAAAAAAAACCTTACAGAAATACAACATACACATATGTAAAGACATATACCTTAGCTATATTTATTTGTTCTTATTCAGTTGTTTCATTTTGAAGCTACACTTTCACTGACTACAGACTTAGTCTGGCAAATGGTTTTACACCCCTACAAAATTTGATATCTTTGCCAAAATTTGATTGTGCTTGCAAGAGGGACTCATCCAAAATGAGATGAATGGCATTTATCCTTCTGAGTTCAGTAGAAATCGATTACGAGGAGCAGGTCTCAAGAACTCTGTGCAAAGTTCACCTCCAATATAATAAACAGTCTTTCTTCTGAGAGACCAAGATTAGTATTATTAACTAATGTCAGCCAGCTGCCTCCTTCACGGTCTCCCCACTCCAGAGGCAGGACCTGCTAGGATTCATGACACTGTCTCCCACCTCTTGCAAGCTGCAAGCTTCTGTAAATGAAAGACTTCCTGAAGTCAAGATAGTTCTATTTCCCACATTGGGCCCCTGTCTTTCCCTCATTAAGTGTTCCATATTGTCTGTGATTGGAGTGTCGTGATGGATCTTAAAATTGAATTTTGGTATCAATTATGGATTATCTAAAGGTGGATTTAACCCCCTTTACTCAGACTGTGATAGATTCCAGAAATAATCATTGATATCCATGTATCACCAACTTTTTGCCCAACTCTTTTTTTTTCTTTTTTCTTTTTTTAATTAGATATTTTCTTTATTTATATTTCAAATGCTATCCCGAAAGTTCCCTATACCCATCACCCACCCCTGCTCCCCTACCCACCCACTCCCACTTCTTGGCCCTGGCATTCCCCTCTATGGGGCATATAAAGTTTGCAAGACCAAGGGACCTCTCTTCCCAATGGTGGCCGACTAGGCCATCTTCTGCTACATATGCAGCTAGAGACACGAGCTTGGGGGTACTGGTTATTTCATATTGTTGTTCCTCCTATAGGGTTGCAGCCCCCTTCATTTCCTTGGGTACTTTCTCTAGCTCCTCCACTGGGGGCCCTGTGTTCCATCCAATAGCTGACTGTGAGCATCCACTTCTGTGTTTCCAGGCTCTGGGATAGTCTCACAAGAGGCCACTATATCAGGGTCCCTTCAGCAGAATCTTGCTGGCATGTGCATTAGTATCTGGGTTTGGTGGCTGATGATGGGATGGATCCCTGGGTGAGAAAACCAAGAAGGAAGACCATCGCGTGGATACTTCATTCCTCCTTAGAATAGGGAACAAAATACCCATGAAAGGATATAGATACAGAGACAAAACTTAGAGCTAAGATGAAAGGATGGACTATCCAGAGACTAGCCCAACTCTTTTTTAAAAATTGATTTATTTTTATTTTATGTGTTTGAGTGTTTTGCTTACAACATGTGCATGCAGTACCCATGGAGGCCAAAAGAGGGCATAGGATCCCCTGGAGTTACAGGTGGTTGTGAGCCACCATGGAGGTGCTGGGAACTGAACCTGTGTCCTCTGCAAGAGCAGCAAGTGTTCTTAACCACTGAGCTGTCTCTCCAGCACACCTTTGACCCAACTGACAGTGATTTATGTGTGTGTGAGAGATTGAAGGAAATAATAGGGTTCATGAGAGTGGGGAAGGCTGGGCTTAGAAGAAAATGCTATGCTATGTTTTAGAAGAAAAACATAAAGCCTTTAGTTGAGTATTTCAAGGACATTTGAGAATACATACAGGACTTTCCACACAGTCACTGTTTATCTTTGTGACAAATTTACCTGTGAGTTTTTTTGTGCTAATTTTATCTGTTGTATTTGATTTATGAAGTTTATTATATTCATATATATTCTATATATGTGTGAATTACATATACATATACCCTATACATATACTAGGTATATGATATATATTTGTGGTATATAATAATTAACATAATTAGTAGCATATATAATTGTATATGTATATATGCATATAAAATGTTTACTTGGTATCTATCTGAGTGAAAGAAAAGTTGTAAATCAAATGGGAGCCTAGTTCTGAGATGCCTTCACTTAGATGCAGCAAAGCATGTTTTCATTCTGATGCTTCTTCGGTTTCCACTCCCTGCCCATCATGGATGGGATCTCATCTCTGCCCTGTGTATACAATACCCTGATCTGCTGACCAAACCATAGTCCTGAACTTTCCCAAGTTACCCTTGGCCCCCCCCTCCCTGCTTTTACTACCGGAAGTGTCTTCTATTACAGAATTAAATCTCCCATGCCACGCTTCATGAAACTTAGGAGCAGGACAAGCATCTCTAAATCGTCTTGCAAAACATAAGCACTTATTGATTAATTTTATTGGCTGAGAAGAATGAGTGAGTGGGTGAAAATCTTTCAACACCAGTCTCTCCTTTGCACATCCCCGAACCTGTTAGCTTTTGCCCCGGGAGTAACAGCTGCAGGTGAGAATCTTAGAAGCTTCTTATGGAAATTATACAAATTTAAGTCTGATTTTCAGCTACTTAAGACCTGACTTTGTATTCATGAAGTCAGGTGAACTGCTATCCTTGGATACTAAGTGTTTTCTATTTAAAACATCAGCCTTTCTCTACTGGCTAGTTTTATGTCAACTTGATATAAGCTAGAGTTACCTGGAAGGAGGGAAATTAAGAAGATGCTTCCATAAGACCCAGCTGTAGGATATTTTCTTAATAAGTGACTGATGGGAGAGGGTTCAGTCTATTGTAGGTGGGGCCATTCCAGGTCTGGTGGTCCTAGGTTCTATGAGAAAGCAGACTAAGCCAGCCATGATGACCAAGCCAGTAAGCAGCACCCTCCATGGCCTCTGCATGAGCTCAGGCCTCCAGGTTCCTGCCCTGTTTGAGTTCCTGTCCTGACTTCCTTTGATGATGAATAGTGATATGGAAGAATAAGTCAAATAAACCCTTTTCTTCCCAAGTTGCTTTGGTCATGGTGTTTCATCACAGGAATGGTAACACTAAGGCAGTTTTCATATAACTCAGTATTAATATAATATTAATATGCATTAACATAGCAATAAACATGAATAAAACAATGTAAATAATGTAAATGATACACAGACACATGAACTACAGTGAACCAGACTCGTGAATGGATAGCAGAGAACACTTTCTGCTATAGTAAGCATATGCTATTATTATGTTAATATTATGTTATAGTAAGCAATGCAAAGCAACTTCAGGGCATATTATTATTGTTTTGGACATTACATTTTAAGCAAATAAAAGCTTGTTGTCATTCACCTCAGACATGAGCGTATACCTAAGACGCGGCTTCCAGTCTTAACTTAGAGTAGTAGAATGATTCTCAGAGTGCTTTAGGAACTGTGATGTGTGGAGAGATTTACTGATGACCTGCTCCTCACTGGAGGAGAGACCATCACTGACAACAAAACACACATCTTCACAGTGGATGAAAATCTACACAGGTCTGCATGGTTGTGTGATGTGGAATGCCACAATCCCCAAAGCTTGCAGTGGGCCGGGCTCTAATTCCAAGCCATGTGTGACGTGGAATATACTGTGAGTTTTACATTATAATCGCCAGCCAGTCTGATGGTTGGAAACAGCCACAACACCATGAGCGAGTGCTCCTGGTGCCACACCGGAACACTCAGAAATCAGAAACCCTAGACAGAATCAGGCTCTAGGGTCAGACTGTACAATTAGATGCAACATTCACGTGAGAGCCATTCACCAGCCTAGACCACAGCTGTCCCTGTTTGCTTGCATCGTTCCTGTCACTCATTCCATCTTAAAAGTTGGTGTGGACTTAATTTTAACAACACAGTTTTAAAACTGACTTCGGGCATGAGCTATCAAGGCCAACACTGCTGTCTTTGGTCCTATGAAGACAAAATGTCGTTTGAGCTCAGCCTTCCCAATGGGCAAAGGACAACTCCCCTACTTAACACCAGTCAGTAAGGCCATGTGCATCAGTCACTTTCCTGACACAACTGTCCCCAGGCCTTGCCTTTGTGTGTTCGAAAACCCCAAGGAGAGGACACTATGGGGATTTTCCTCCTCATATCCTGCAGTTTCGATTTGACTGAACCCAACTTTAAAAACAGACCATAAAAAAGTTCACCTAAAAGCCAAAGGGAGGGGCTGAGCTGAAATCCAGACAACATCAGCTGTTCTGATGCTGACAGTGCCTGGGTATAAACACTGAGAGTGCTTGTGGCTTGGGTCCCTTCCTCCTGAAAACTGGGAAAGTTTAGAAACCCTAATGACTGAGGGCTTTGATGAAAGCTCCACAGCACAGACAAAAACCTCCTTTTTATGTCTCTCTGTTACAAAGGTTATCAAGTCAGTCACTGCTCACCTTGAGGGCCTCCATGCCAGCCTGGACGACCGGAGCAAAGACTGTCTCATTTTCATTAGAGTCAGCAAACATCTCAGGAATCTGGTCCAATAAACTGAGGAAAACATGGGGAAAGGGTTTTAGCGCTCAGCAAGCCTGTCATAAACGTCAGAAAATAAATCACTGATGTTTCAAGCCTCAACACGTACAGGATTTACTTGATGAACAGCATGTGTGGGTAACTATTACCCACAGGGAATGGGCAATCTGATAGACACTCCTTAGGGAAGGATGTTTTAGCACGGTCTGCCACCAAAACCTACTCTTTGACATTTACTAAATTACCTTCTTTGTAGACACTTTTTGATTCATATATTACCTAGTGATAGTTCCCAGAACTCTTTAAAGGATACTCTATATTAATATGAGTAGACACATACAAGGAATGGACCCCTTTCCGTCCCTTTCCTTCCCTTTCCAACAAGGAGAAAGAATTTAAAGGGTTGAGAGTGAATATTTTAACAATGGTCTGGGCACCATAAAGAGATAAATCTACCATAAATGACAAGAGTTGTATAATCTACACCCTAACCACCCTCCCCACCCCCAGTCCCCATCCCCTCCCACCAGTGACAAAGCCAAACAATACTTGTAGTTGAACTGCAACACAATTGGGATTCAAACACACATCTGATTTGCATCAAACTGGAAGACAGTTGATAGTTACTTGTGGATCACAGATTGAGATTCTTCATAGTTGACAAGGAACCCGTCCAACAAAGGAACAAAGACCTCTCCGACATCCGTCACCACCATCATCTGAGGTTGGGCCAGATTACTCTTCACATTAAAGAAGTGGAGAACTTTGTTGTATGTGATGAAACCAACTCGGATTGCAGATGTCTCCTCATGCTCCTCCCTAGAAGGAAAAACAAAACCTAACTTGAGGCAGGTGCTCTAAAGAACGCAGAACTTGCTCTAAGGTGATGAGTCGAGACTTGGGGAGCGTTTTATCTTTGTCGGTTTTCTGCCTGCAAGATGAGGCTTCTCCTTAAATGCAACATCGATGTCTCCGATAGAACACATGAAATGCATATTTTCAGTTCTGGTTTTAATTTCTCTTGACCTTCATGGCAGGAAGGGATGGGGATTACTTCAAACATAAGCAGGTTGACAAAGGAATGCAGTCTCAAAATTCTAGGTCAAGGGTTAGATATTATGAAAACATTTGCTCATATTTTCCCGTGAATTTTTTTTTCTTTCCTTTCTTTATTTACTTTTGGCCTTTTCAAGATGGGGTTTCCACTCTGTAGCTTTGACTGCCCTGGGAATCACTCTGTAGCCCAGGCTGGCCTTGAACTCACAGAGACCCTCCTGCTTTGCCTCCCAAGCGCTGGGATTAAAAGTGTGTCCCACTATGCCTGGCATATTTTCAATTCACAGGAAATTAGACTTAGAATTCCCATGAACAGCCTGGGCTTATTGCATTTATATAAATAAAATGTATGGGAGCAATGAGACGTCTGAAGCAATGGAAGGGAAGAGACGCTCACATTACTGACAGGGCAGCAGCTGACATCAGGGAAGGACCCACAGCTCCGGCCTGGCACTTCTACTATAATTCCTACAAAACCTCAGTGTAACCACAGCTAGATCTTAACAGCACACCACAGAAAATATAATAGCAAGTGAATTACACTTATAAGTAAGATTACTTGTGATGGTCATGAGAAGAAGAAGAAATCTCTAAGTTGTTTAAGGCCAGCCTTGGCTACATGAGATTGCTTCAGAAACAAAAACAAAAACTTCAAATAATAATCAATGAATGAGAAGTGTGTGTGTGTGTGTGTGTGTGTGTGTGTGTATGTGTGTGTATGTGTATGGATGTGTGTGTGTGTGTGTGTGTATGGTGTGTGCACATGTGCATGTATGTGTATGTGCTATGTGTGCATGTAAGTGGGGGCCCGGGTGTGTTGTGTGTACATGTGTGTGTGTGTGTGTGTGTGTGCTATGTGCATGTGTGTGTGTGTGTGCTGTCTGCATGTGTCTGTGGTATGTTTGTGGTGTGGTGTGGTGAGTGTGTGTATGTAGGGAGGGAGTGTGCATGTGTGCATGTGGTGGTGGTGATGGTGGTGGTGCATGCATGTGTGTATGTGTATGTGTGTGTGTGTGTGTGTGTGTGTGTGTGTATGAGAGTCCCAAGTGGTGATGGTGGTGGTGCGTGTGTATGTGTGTGTGTGTGTGTGTGTGTGTGTGTGTGTGTGTGTGTGTATGAGAGNTGTGTGTGTGTGTGTGTGTGTGTGTGTGTGTGTGTGTGTGTGTATGAGAGTCCCAAGTGCAAGTAAAAAAAGGAACTGGAAGCGCACACAAAGAAATCTCTCAGAAGGAGCCCTCAGCCCCACTGCAGGCTGGACGCTAGAGTACAGGCTGACGAGAGCTGACCTTTCCCTGTCTTGCTTCTTTCCTCATTGTGGTCTTGATCAATGGGTCTTCTAACCTATGGCAAAAGCAGGGAGCAAATGTTTCCGTTTGGGACCTCCACAATGCTCTCAGAAGTGAGAGTCCTCAGAGACTAGATATGCACCTGTGTAACTACACACACGTACACGTATGTATGCCCTGAGCTGCATGACTTCACCCGAGCAGCTAGCTGCATGCTGTCCTGCCCTACACTACATCTTGCAGGCCATGCTCCCTGCTCCTGGGCTTTCTCTGTCTCCATTATTAAAGTCTCGCTTGTCAAGACCCAACATAAATTCTTCCTCCTCTGTGAAATCTCCTGAGGCCGCCAGTTAGAAGTAATTTCCTTTCCTAAATCCCTGTACAGCACTTTTCCTGGACTTTGAGTGTGCAGTACAGCCGGGCACTAATGGAATGGAAAGCCCTAGAGTCATCCCCCTGCCCCGAGCCCTGGGCCACTCCAGAGTATGCTACAATGGAGAAACTAGAGTTTTGTTTAAGATGACTTACATGCTGGTAAAACATGCTGGACTTTGAGGTGGCAAATCACAGCCTGTAATGGTAAGTCCTGTTTGTTAGCTTGAGTGGACTGAGGTTCAACCCAGGGACAGATTTTTGGGCATGTCTGTGATAGAGTATCTAGATTAGCTCAAAGGCTCATCCTGAATGTGGGGAGTAACGTTCCTTGGGAAGAGTGGGGGTGTCCTAGACTGGATGAAAAAAGAAAAAGCTTGGCTGGAGAGATGGCTCAGTGGTTAGAGCATGTAGAGATCTTGCAGAGGACCTGAGTTCAGTTCCCAGCACCCACATCAAGCACAATTTCCTGTAATCTGAAGTTCTTTTCTATAGAAGCCTCTGGGAACATGTGCACATACTCATAATTAAAAACAATTCCTGGAGAGGGAGAGGGAGAAGAAGAAGGAGGAGAGGACGTGAGAGGGAGAGGGAGAGGGAGAGGGAGAGGGAGGGGGAGGGGTTCCAGAGCGCTGTATAGCAGTATTCATTCTTGTTACTTCCTAACTGCAGATGTGATGTAATCAACTTCCCTTGCCTCCCCTGCCATGAAGTTGTATATCCTTAAGCTTCGAGCCAAAATAAAGGCCTTCTCCCTGCTGCTTCTGGAATAGAAGCCCAAAGCGAGCCATGATGGTGCAACTCAGGTTTAAAATCAGCCTGGCTAGAAATACTGACGTGTGCAATGAACAAATGCTACAAGGCACGGGTTTATTTGACAAACAGCTCACCATCAAATCATTCATTCATCTTTGTCTCCCAGTAACCTTTCATCGCATAAGTAAAAATGTCTGATAAATCATGTGACTGATTTTCTTTTCATAGTTAAAATGGAATCAAATAAAGCAACAGGCACTTGCGCGCACGCACGCACGTGTGTGCGCGCGCGCGCGCACACACACACACACACACACACACACACACACACACCCCTCCCGACTGACACCGCTCACTCTCACTGGATTTGGGCACGTTCTGGATGGGAACAGCAGGTTGAGAGCCACAGAGATCATTGAAAATCTAAATTAACATTTTTACAAAGCATCTCATCAGAACATCGCACGTCTGTTATCACTCATTTCCACAGACACAATGCTTTTTTATTTTAAGAAACAAACACAAAACTGTCAAAAACAAGCAAACAAAAACAAACCTTCCTTCAAAGTTGTAACTGCCCTAAAATTTCCTCAACCCTGTAACATATAAATTATACCACATGAAGAAACTCTGCCTTTCCACATTAGTTCTGTATAATTTTGAGAGTCACCTGAAAAATTTTGAATAATTCTTTAGGGTATATAAAGGATTCTATATGGGGACATGAAGGGCTCTATGTCTGTGGGGACATGAAAGGCTCTGTAATTCATGAAGATGTCAGGGATTGACAGGCCTTACTCACTCTCCTGCTTCTCAGCCGCCCTCTCACACTGGAGTCAGCCTGTTGAATGGTATAAATCTGGCAGGGTGATACTGCAAACATTAGGAAGCAGATAAGCCACAAAATTCCAAACTCATGACTCTTTTAACATTTTTAAACAGTTGCTTTCTTTTCTACGATTGTGTACATTTGTGTGTGTATGGGCATTTATGAAGGCCAGCAGACACCACAGGATGCCACCTTCAGGACATTATCCACATCCTTTGAGACAAAGCCTCTCTTTGGCTAAGAGCTCCACAATTATGCTAGATTAGCTGCCTGTCAAAGGGCGTGGCATTCTTACACGTATTCAGGAAATTGAACTCAGGCTCTTGCACTTGAAGTAAGAAACGAAAGGGAAATAAAGGCAAGTGCTTACCAGCTGAGCCATTCTGCCTGCCCCATTTCTAATATTTTAATTTATCAACATTGAAAACAGACAAAAAGTCAAAAAATAACCCAATAGTTTGATATGAATAACCAGTGAGTGATTTTAAAGTTTTTTTTTCCTCGTTCCAAGAGTCAGGAAACCTAGAAACCTTACAAGGCCAGACATAATTTCAAACAAGAAAAGAATGGAGCTTCTCTTTTTAGAAGACTCAGAACATTTTAGAACACCAAACACACGCAGACTGTGTCTGACATGTTAAAAAAAAAAAGTCACCTGCTTTAGTACAAAGAGAGAAATCAAATTGACAGGGCACAGAGGCCAAGACAAATTTCAGACTGAAAGCCACCAGGTTTCCTTTTAAAAATGAAGCCACTTGGCTAGAAAAGGTGTAGTTCTGAGAGATCTGAACAGAGTTGCGAGCGACCAGCTGTAGCCGTCAACTTGTCTCTCTAGTCTTCTGCCAAAGTCACACACAGGAGCTTCAGGGGGTGCGGTTACAGAGAGAACATGGAACGTGCGCTTTCAGATCTTAGACCACCATGCTGCAAACTTCACACCACTGCTCTGGTAACAAAGGTGTGGGGAGTGTCTGTTGGCAAAGGCAGGCTAGCCTAACCTAGTGAGGGACTATAAAAGGAGAGTCTGCTTTCAGAAACTGGCGTGGTAGCTCGGTTTCTTACAAACTAAATGCGAAACTCAGATTTGAACTTAAAGCAGCCCATGGGAGAATCCCACGATCTAGCAGAAAATTCCATCCTCAAGTCTCTCTGAAAACACGAGACACGGCAGTTCTGAGGCATGGGGGCCTTTGCTCACCACCTGCAGCTGCTCCCAGCTCATTTTTCACCTCAGGCTAGTCTGAAGTCACCTCAGTGTTTTTCAAAACATCCTCCCCGTGTTACAAACCATCTCAACAATATTATGAGTTCATCTTAACAGATACAAACAAAGCCGCTCTGGGGTGGTCCAGAGCCCACATGTCCAAGTTTCTCATAGACAAAGCATCAGTTCTGGTGGGAAGACTACAGAGGGGTGGGCATTCAGAGGCCAAGAAGCACCATGGGTAAAGAATGCCTCCTCACCCAAACACCCCTGTCCTGACCAGATGTCGCACTCCCTATGGCTCAGCAAGATGGGGAGAAGGTGGAAGGTGTGGGGTGCACAGCTGTTCCTGGTCTCCCCATCCTCTCTTCACGGCCTCCTGGCAGAAAGGCAACATCCCCTACTCCCCTGTCTCTATGCTAGCTGTTAGCTCCAGCCCCAAACAGCTAGCTAGCTTGTGCACAGAGACAAAGAAAACCTAGCCACGATATAAATTTTAGTAGGAGAGACCATAGAGAAAAATGAAAGGATGCTACTAGCTACTTCCTGTAATTTTTCAAATCTCTCTTTTATTTATATTTTTTATTTAAAAAAAAAAATGTGTTCTGTGCACCCCTCACCTTTCGAAGCAAATCTGTTTTCTTTTTTTCTGCCAAATTTAATGTCGGCTATGCACGCATACAATTATATTTTTCTGGTTAAAACTGCCATCAGTTTTATTTGCCCTTCTCATCCTGAGGCAGGTAACAGTCCAGCTAGCCTTTTAAAAGTGGCTGCAGCAGTGAAGGTATCACCACGGCAGGGCGTGGCCACCTGCTCAGCTGCAGGTGAATGGGGAGCCTCTCTGCATTCCTACCTACAATGCCACTTGCTGAAATGACAGAGACAGGAGCTCCCTTCACACTGCTAAGCCAGGACACACAGGCAGCAGCGGGGAACTTGGTCGCATCATAAGAGCAGAGGGGAATTTGGTTAAAAAGATTCCATCTTTCCTATGACAACTGCTCAGTTTTCTGGGACCCTTGGTCTCTGCCACTATCAGCAACCGCCAGTTTTTATGGAACAGGCTTCCAAAGTTCCTCCCTACACACAAACACACACACACACACACACACACACACACACTTATAGTTGGGATTCTCCTGTAATTTATAAAGTATCTTTGAGATGTTTCATTTATCTACCATTGTTTTCCTTTCTCCTGTTTTCTTTTCTTTCTACAAACATCTACTCTGACATTTTAAATACCCCGAAGAATGGTGTAGTCTGATTTATAACTGACTATAATGTTCTCATCAGCAAACAATATTAATCAGCCAGTCTGCTCAGCTTGGTGACACAGTGTAATTCACAGGAGGCCAGCAGCAAGCATCCTTACTTGGGTAGCCGCTTCAGCGCAGTCTTCAGTTCTTCACATATGAGCTTGACGAGGCCATTCTTTATGTTACTGTATGAGACATCAATCATGAAGATGAAGGCTGGTGGGCTGGGAGGTTTATTCTTCTGCAGGGAAGCAAACACATCACAGAAGTCAATACAAGGCAAGCATACCTCATAATCAAATATAAACAAACGCTTGAAGACTATCAGACCCTTCATTCAGTACTTAGGTTATAACATCTGCGGATCAAATAACTTTCTAGGAAACCCAATACCCCGCTGCTATGAAAAAGATTTTTAAAAAAGCCTGCTTATTTTCCACGTTATGACATGAACTTTCTATTATATTTAACAGAAATAGTCTGCTTTTATAGCTCCAGAGACTCCCCTACCGTGAAGGGAAGTCAAGTATTGAGCCAGCCCTGCACGTAGCATGCTCCCTGGGCCCCTGAGAAGGAATGCTACAAAGGAATATACATTTTTTTGGAAGCTGTAACCAAAATTTATTAATGGGAATATCATGATTTTCAGGTGTATTCTTTTATGAGTTCCTTTGGTTTTATACATATGATTTTTTTTTCTTTTTAAGGCAAGGTCTTGCTGTGTAGCCCAGGCTGGCTTCAAACACACATTCAATCCTCTCATCTAAGAGATTACAGAATTATAGCCTGTAATAATCATGCTCAACTACAGATATAGAAATATCTATTGTGATTTAACTGCATACCTTAAAAATGTACTTTATAAAATACTTCCAAAACCTACTTCACATCTGTGGTAAAGGAAAATGGCCCCTTTCCCTATGTCCTTGCAACAGTCACTGTAACATAAAGCATCTGTCAGGACAATGTGTGCTCACTGTTCTCCAATCTGGCTGGTGTCCAAATAGCTCATAAGGAAGCGGTCCTTCAACTGGGATTTATAAAGTGTTTAGAAAAGAAAGCCACAGGCAAATATGATCAGTGACCTCCACTAGAGAGTAAAGACCCAAAACCAACAGTGTTTCATCTGATGATAAAGCATAAAAAAAGTTCTAAAATTAAAATGTAGTTCAATTAGTATATAGATGGTGAGAATTATAAATGCTCTCTGAGTCCTTATCTACTATAAGGTTAGATATAATACTGTTCTAGTAAAATACTCCATTTCAAATAAGAACTTGTAAGATTCAGAAAGCAATCTGAAAAATGTGACTTTTCCCATCCAAAATCAGATCAGCCAAGGAACGGGGGAACTTGAATAACTTCCAAGTCTCATCTCATCCATTCCATAATATGGATTACAGCAGGTGAAAAAGGCAACCGTTATCATTAGTTAAAGCAATACCTCTTCGTGGCAATCCCAGTGGTGGTTTATTACTCCTGTGTTCTCCTGGACACTCACTGTGAGCCATTCTCTGTAACTCTAGCCAGCTTCTCTCCTTAGGAATCCTTCAGTCGTTAAGGCTTGTTTTCAGCACGTGTAAAGTTAACCTCTACTTCCTCCTAACCACATGGCCTTCCGGTCTCTATCAGTGACGGCAAACATGACAGACCTGACGCAGGATTTGACGGTTAGGGCCCCCTTAGCCATTTGTTTTTCTTCTAAGAATGGTTCTTCTGGCTGCTGGGTGTGGACCCAGGACCCCTCTAGCTCTTCCCTCAGACTCTCTATGCCTTCCCTTGTAGCCACCTCCATTCCCTCTGTGTCAGCCACCAACCTGCAGGAACACTTTCTACCAGAGACCCCCACATGCTGGGCTGAGACTCACGTCTCAGTATCTTTTCAGTATCTTTCTTGTCTTCCATTCTGGTCCTCTGAACTTACTCTTAGACCTGCTGCAGCTCCTATCCAACCTCCACTCCCTGAGAATTCTTCCTCTGGGTGCAGACCGAGGGTCTCCCAGCTCCTTTCCTGCTCCCCATCTCTGCCTGTCTTCCTAGAGCATCTCCATTCCTGTGTGTCACATGTCGACCATCAGAAACGTTCTCTACCAGGAACCCTACGGTTGCCACGCCTGCCTAGTATCCACAGTGGGAGATAGCAACCAATGAACCTAACAAAAACAAGACCAGACATCTACACCAAGAAACAACCCAAACATCATAATTCCAGATGCCTGGATCCTGGCACAAAAACTCAAACATGAACAGCCAAGCCAATATGGCTCCTCCGGAAGTCAGCAACTCTACTGCAACAGGCCTTGAGGAAAGGAGTTCAGCTGAGGCGTACAAGAAGGCCTTCAAGCAGGGCAGTGGTGGCGCACGCCTTTAATCACAGCACTTGGGAGGCAGAGGCAGGTGGATCTCTGAGATCGAGGCCAGCCTGGTCTACAAAGTGAGTTCCAGGACAGCCAGAGCTATACAGAGAAAGCCTGTCTCGAAAACCAAAAAAAAAAAAAAAAAGCCTTCAAAATGGCAGCTATGAACACACTCAAGAACCTCAGAGATGATATGAATAAATGCCTTAATGGATACTGAAAAGAGCTGAATGAATTAATGAAAACATCTCAGGATATGAAAGTAGAATTTGAACTTGGAGGTCAAACGACCCTTTCACCTGGCTCACCTAAGACCATCCTGCATATCAGATATTTACAATTAATAACAGTAGCGAAATTACAGTTATGAAGTAGCAACAAAAATAATTTTATGGTTGGGGGGTTACCACAACCTGGGGAACTGTATTAAAGGGCCACAGTATTAGGAAGGCTGAGAACCACTGCACTAAAGCAAACACAAACTGAAATAATAATGGGAGGAGAGACCCCAGAAAATGATACAGACTAACATACGGGATTTAAAAACAAAAAAACAAAAGTACCAAAAATCCTCAGCATCAAGGAAGATATCACCTCAGGGGAAAAAGGATGCAAAAACATATTATAAGTGACTGGCTCCAAGCAGCTAACAAGTGTGGCTGTTTTAACATCTGACAAAACTGACTTCAAACCAAATCCAGTCAGAAGAGATAGGAAAGGACACTACATACTCATTAAAGAGAACAGGTAAATATCCAAGAGATACACTTTTAGATATTCATGCCTAACAGTATATGAGTTGCGTGTGTGTGTGCATGCGTGCATGCATGTGCAAGCATGGCAGTAGAAACCAATGGGAACCACCACCTCCTCTCTTTTCAGTATCGCCAATATTAAAGTAACATAAGCTCTTCCACAGCCTGTCAGTCAAGACTCCCCATAGCACTCCTTTCCAATGTGTATAAAAACTAAAAGCTCACAGACACAATGGTGACCCCGGGACCAATCAAACGGACAGATCTGTCTCAAAATACTTCTTCAGTTTCTCAATCCCAAAATACATCCTCTCAATTTAAGTGGCTGCCATTTCCAAAACACTTCCTGTACAGAGTCACGGCCCCTGGACCTGAGCCAGAACGGTGGTGGTAAACGTTTCATTTGACATAGTGTTTGTAAAAGACTTGACTTCACAGGAGGTCATGTCAGTCCGTCCTCAGGCCCTGAGAAGTGCTGAGTCATCTGTCCCTCTGTGACCCACCTCTGCTCTGCAGTCATACACACACACACACACACACACACACACACACACACACACGCAGTTCCCTACACATGGCTCTTTTATTCTACTTTTTTGTTTTGTTTTGAGACAGAGTCTCACTATATAGCTCTGACTGTCCTGGAATTCACGCTGTAAACCAGGATGGCCTCAAACTCATTGAGATCCACCTGCCTCTGCTTCCTGGGGGCTGTGATTAAAGGCGTGTGCCACCACACCTGGCTAGCTGCTATGCCTTTCTGACAAGCCCTCTTCCAACACTCTGACCACCCTTCCTTCACACTACATACTTCAGTTCATTTTTTAACTATACATGTTTCTTCTCAGGCATATTCTTTGAACTCGTTTATCATACTGCTTATTTGGGGGGAATCCTTACAGTACAAAGACAACTTGGACATGCAAAGTGTCTCAAAATGTCAAAATGGATAAAAAAAAAAATGACAAAACCAAACCTCCAGTTTTATTCAGGAAGAACATCTGATAGTAGATTTTTCTCCTCAGGGAAACTCCGTGCTGACTTGTCTACACACTTCCTGCTATACCAGCGGGAGGTAGGGCTGGGAGCCTGAAGGGCCAGGGTAGCACTAACACTTTCTGAGCTTATGTGCAGCTTAAGCTCTCTCTCTCTCTTCTCTCTTGCATGCATGCACATGCACATACACGCACACCTGTCCTCATGCAATGTGGTACACAACACATGGGCTCCCTGTAAGGGCTAAATAACCCAACACAGATGTAAAAAGCACCTAGCCGAGACACACTTGGTATTCAACAAATGCTAATTGTATTACCTAACATCAACATTAAGATTAACTAAAATGAATAGAGGAAAACATGATTCTGCAAGTCTCTTTCCAGTGTATATGGCATTAAATATACACATACTTATATACATATAAATATGCATACATATACATATACAAAGCAAATAAACTCTTTCACTATCTAAATCCCTAAGTCAACTCATTATTCTACTACTCATAGATTATAAGTAAATTTGAAAACAGCGTGCGTTTGTCATAAATTCTTAGATGAAAGGAAGACGAAGTTGAAGCGCCAAAGGTTACAATTATTTGGCTTCTTGTTTTCCGGGTATGATTTCCCAATTATCGTACTTCTGGAATACTGCCATAAAACAGAATTTAAAGCTGCTTTTGTTTCCAGCCATAGGCTTGACTCTCACCCATGCTTCTACTGAAAACAGAACAAGGTTGATAATTAGCCTTTTTGGGCAGAGACCTGAAGCCTTAGTACACAATGGGACCCATAGTCTGGTTACGGACGGATGGACAGATGGACGTTCAGTAAGGGAACTTTCCATCATGACTTATAGTGCCTTTATTATATTGAACTTGAACAACAAATGCTTACTTTTGTGTATTGAGTCTCCTTCAATAAATCATAGGAAAGAGCAAAGAAGCTATCGGAATGTAAATTGTACTTCAAGACCTGTCTCTTTCCTGTCAGATTGCATCTATATCAAAAATGTTTTGTATTTCACCAAATAAGTTAAAATTTTTCACATTTCAAACTAATAACGCATTGGGTTTTCTTTAATAACTAGTAAATTATTTTAAAACAATCATATAATAGTCAATAGAATAATAATATGATGTCTTATTTGAAAATTTTAATGATTTAGCGAATTGCAAAAATAAGCCAAAACCCTAATTTGGATAAATCTTGAGATGTGTTCGCAATATGTGGACTTGCTCTCTAGAAAACATGTCTAGGGGAAATCTGTGGTCAGGGGCTATTTTCCAGAAGGCAGGATATTAGAAGGCATTCATTTTTGGAAGAGGGAGGAAGGAAGGAAGGAAGGAAGGAAGGAAGGAAGGAAGGAAGGAAGGAAGGAAGGAAGGAAGGAAGGAAGGTAGGTCCCTGTGAGCTGGGTCTTCAGGGCCACTCCTGAAGCTTAGAAGCACTCTCAAGCTTTACCTTTGGCTAAAGAGTAAAGTCAGTGTATTCCTCCCATGTGAAGCATGTCAGTGGAACCCAAAGGTTTGCAAGAGCACATTTGCAAGTCCACATACTCATTTACATTCCACTAGTCAAATGAGTCTCAGAATGATACATTAAAGCAAGGAAGCCAGCAGCCCTCTAAGAATACTGGTTCATTTCTGCCTTGGTAGAGAAGTCATTAAGGAACCAAAAGAAGAGATCTGAGTGGAGTTTGGGAGATGGAGGATCAGGGTTCAAGGTCATCTTCAGCAAGGTCAAGGCCCAAACTAAATGAGACCCTGTCTCAGAAACCAAACCAAATCAAGCAAGCAAGCAAGCAAACAAACAAACTAAACGACAGAAAGAATCGTTTCCTTTTCTATACTATGGATGAAACAGCTCAGGAACCCATTCATGCTAATGACTTAGGTCAGATCTGTTTCTGACATATGTCCACATGCCCTGGAAATGTCTGTCTGTGAACCAAGCCATACATATCTTTGCATACAGAAGCTGCTCACTGAAAGTCAACATCATCACAGAAACACTTAAGTCCCGCCAACACTCACTCTGCAGTAATCCAACGTAGCAACATATTCATAGGATCCCAGCGACAGCTCTGGCTTCTCGTAGTGGTCCAGTCTTCTTCCAATGTGGTCCAGATGTTGGAAATAGAATGGTGGGACTAAGGAAAACAAAACAGGGCAGGAAATCCTTTGTTTTCATAAGCAGACAACCCAATAAATCCCCAAAATGTATCCTAAAGGAAAGGAGTTATGATAAGAAGACAAGCTGTTCTCAGTATCCATCATTTTGAGAGCATGTCTCAGAAATATGTGAAAAATATGAGTTTTCTCTTTTTTAAGCTCACTAACTTTTTGGCTCTTGTATATGTTGTAAACCACTACAATTTTGCCTTTTAATTATGTTTGTAATAGTTTTGCCATATATAAATTTTGATTTTTATAGTCAAATCAATCTGCCTGGAATTCTATATATAGAACTATGTAATTTTATATATAATTTTCATCAGTATTGACTACTTCATTACTATTTCACACTATACTGTATTACTGCAATATTTTCATACTGAAATATTTTATACATATAGAAAGCCATAGAGCACAATATTCACATTCATGGAAGTGGAATGATAACTTTGTTAAAAACCTCTTGCACATATAAAAGTTCTTAGTGACAAAGAACATTTATAATTTTGGAAACCCTAGAAAAAGGTGCTGCTGTTTTCAGGCTAACACATCCAAATATCTGCCTCTACCTAAT
The DNA here is from genome assembly GCF_900095145.1 of Mus pahari. Classification (NCBI taxonomy): domain Eukaryota; kingdom Metazoa; phylum Chordata; class Mammalia; order Rodentia; family Muridae; genus Mus; species Mus pahari. Next base: position 111,755,064 of record NC_034593.1, on the reverse strand, counting down.
TACTTCTTTTTTAAAATTAGGTTTCTATGTGAATTTTTAACATATAGGACAGAGACAAATGCTGATTATTTGGATTATACTAAGGTCTTTGTTACACCTTAATTAAGGAGTGTCTTCAGCCCTGGGCTTTCAAAGGATAATCTGCTTGCATCTGGCCGGACTCATGTAGAATACTGTATTAGGGAAAGACTGCACTTGGGCGAGCTTGGCTGAAGTCTAATTTGATACAAATGTCTCAGAAGGATACTTGTAGCCAAGTTCTGGAAGTCACCCAAAGGCAGCACAAGACGTATGACTCACACACTGAACACTTGGACAAATAAGGTCTGGTGTCTGTGAAAGAGCTCCCGTTGCCTGGGGATGGCCAGGGAAGGCTGAGAAACTTCTGCTAACAGTATCTGGGAAACTTAACAATGCTTTTGTCTTAAGTATTTTGCTAAGAACAGCATCTCTCTTTGTTTAAAAAAAAAAAAACGACAAAAGCAGCACCTTCAGGGTTGACACCAACACTCAGCAGTCTTTAAGCTCAGCTGTGAACATGCAAATTATAACAGAGGATGAATTTTCTAAAGTTGGACTTCCAAAAACTTTAGCAGAAGTTTGAGTATTCTATGTCCTTAGCATATCATGGTTTAGAAGTGAGCTCTACAGTTTATATTTACATATTTGACTTTGAACTTGACAAATTCAGTATCTTGAACAGATTGCAGAAGAGGAAGTCTCTCTCCATGAATGAACCAGAGGGACCATGATGGGGACTTAGTTACATGTCTGTGCCATACAGATTTCTGAGTAATCTGGCTTATAACATGTGAGATGGTAATTTCTATATAGCATAATGTATAATTCACTCACACTCACACATCTACACAGTGTGACTTTTTAGAGATTAATTCTACAAGCTCATTAACATTTAATATTATCTGTCATCTACCATCAACCAAAATTCAAGTCACGCCATAAATTATGCTTTGCCATATGATTTGTTTCTCTTCTGGTGTGTGTGTGTGTGTGCATGTGCACACGGGCGCACCCATGTGCATAGCTGTTGTACAAGGGAAGCCAGAGATCAACCTCAGGTGTTGTTCCTCACGAGCCACCTACTTTGTTATTTGAGACAGGGTCTCTGGGGCTTGGAGCTCGACCATTTAGCTGGGCTGGTCCTCCAGTATGTCACAGGAATTCTCCTGCTTCAGTATCTCCAACCCTTGGGGCTACCAATATGCATCGCCATGCTTTGCTTATCTTTCATATGGGTGCTAAGGACCAAACTCAGGTCCTCAGGCTGGTGGGACAATCGTTTTATCTATGAGCTCTCTCTACTGTGGCTTCACTCACACTGTCTAATAACATCAACATTAGTGGATGTTGTGCTAGGATGAAACAAAAATACATAGAAAGTCATAATAATGTCCTACCTCCTTAAGATTCAACATTTATATAAAAAGGAGAAAGTCCTTGGGTAGATCTTAGCTTTTCTATTTATTTATTTATTTATTTATTTATTTATTTATTTATTTATTTATTTATTTAAAAGGCCAGATTGTATTCCCCTCCAGTCCACCCTCTGACTGTTCCACATCCCATACCTCTTCCCTGCCCCCCACCTCCCCATTTCCATGAGGTTGTCCCCACCCCCTTACTCCACCTGACCTCTAAACTCCCTGGAGCCTCCAGTCTCTTGAGAGTTAGGTGCACCCAGACCTGGCAGTCCTCTGCTATATATGGGGGGGGGGTGCGGGGGGCTCAGCTGGTGTATGCTGTCTGAGAGATCTCTGGTCCAGGTTAGTTGAGACTGCTGGTCCTTCAAAGGGCTGCCCTCCATCTTTTCTTAAATACCAATGAGCTTCTATTTAAGAGCAATCCAGGACTGATGAAAAGAGATGTTTCTAGAACTTATCTTCTGAAAAGGCAAGAAGTAATGTCTCATACTGCCTTCAAATGGGGCACTGTGGAAGGAGATGCGGCTCCCCCATCACACACTTCAGTTTTATGCAAAGGTCTGCATGATTTCCGTGTGGGGCTCCTGCAGCTACAGACAGATAACAGGAACCTAGTTCCATTAGTAATAGCTTCCAATAGTTTCCATAAGGAAATTACAAGTAGTGCCACCGGGGGTGGGGGTGGGGCGGAGGCTGGAAGAGGATTCTGTCTGTCTTTCCTAAGCTAGGGAGTGAAATACATCTTATTTTTTAAATAAAAGTGTTACAACATGCAGTTAATAGCTCCATTTACTACCTTCATTCACGCAGTTGCAAAATCCGCACTGATAGCGCCGCCCGCCTTCGATGAACTGCATGAACGGGCACATGTAGGCTTTGCATCTGTTGCACCTCACGGGCCCACTCTCCCCATGGTTTACCAAGTACAAGGGGGTCTGGAAGAAAGAAGGAAATGGAATGAATCAGGAGTTCAGGGGTTCCGGGTGTAATCAGGATCCTCCAGTGGGACTGAATAGGAGGCATTTGTCACGACAGTGAAGACCCTCCCCGACCACCAGTGAATTCAAGGATGATAACACAGTCCATCACATTCAAGCAAAGACTGTTTAAATTCATATATATATATATATATATATATATATATATACACACATATCTCACTTACAAGCCTATCTCACTTGTAAACATAATAATCCCTGCATGTTAATGTCAATGTGTATGCATGATGTGTGTGTGTGAAATAGAATATATAAACTATAATAATGTAAATAGTTCATTAAGCTTATGTTTAAATGTCCCAATGCTTATAGCACACATCCTGCTGAACTGTATACACTCCAAACAAAATAATGAGATGGTGATGTAAAGGTCTATATGTATGGTACCATTCTGTTCACGCAGTTTCCTCAAGTTATACAAATGACTTCTTTTGAAATAAAACTATTTGGCCTGGAGAGATGGCTCAACAGTTAAGAGCACTTGAAGACCTTACAGAGGACCCAGGTTCAATTCCTAGTACCACTATGGTGGCTCACAACCATCCCTAACTCCAGTTCCAGTGGACCTGATGCCTTCTGACCTCCATGGGCACAGGGCACACTCCTGTTGAACATACATACATACACGTAGACAAAATACTTACACAAAAAATAAAATGAATACATTTAATAAAGAAATTTATAAAAATGAAACTATTTGAAAAAATACACAAGAATGTCCCCCTATTTAGGGCTGGAGGCTAATTATGCCTTTTTGCTACTTTATTAAGTGACAAAGCTTTATAGTACACTCATTGTGGCTGGTCATACTTGACAGCACTGGGGAAAAATACTTGTTTTAAAGGCATCTTTCTCATCAACATAATGTGGAAAGCCAGACTGAAAGCCAACGGTCCTTGCTTCTCGCTTCTTAATGCTTCCAGGCTTTGCAATAAAACCCGAGACCCTTCTTGCTTTTACAAACCTGTTTAAGGAGACCATTTTCAGAAATGCCTGAGAACTATGGAGCTGATCATGTCAGCTAAAAATTTAAAGGTAAAAATAAATAAATTTTTAAAAGTTGTAAATAAAGAAGGCTGCTTTTAATGGAGGCCTGATGAGCAGGGACTCATCAGGTGGGTTGAGGGTCATCAGGTGGGTTGAGGGTCATCAGGTGGGGTGAGGGCCATCAGGTGGGGTAAGGGTCATCAGGTGGGGTGAGGGTCATCAGGTGGAGGTGAGGGTCATCAGGTCATCAGGTGGGGGGGGAGGGTCACCGGGTGGGGTGGGGATAAGGAATCATCAGGCCATTTTCTCCTAAAAGCTTAGAAACCCTAGGCCTAATGTTTGCCTTTGCCAGAGGTTCCAAGTGCAAGCTAACTCACTGGGGTTTCAGAAATGAGCTGTGAGGTCTCAGAACAGTGGTGGGAGAGGGAAGGGGAGGGAGGGGAGTTGCCAGGACAAGGATTAATGTGTGCGTGTACAGACATGGTCTTGGCACGGGTGGCTGGAGAAAGGTAGTTACCATTGTTTCTATCCAGAATGATTTTATATCTCTAAAAGGCACTTAGCACATAAAAAACTGTCTCTAATGGGGGCCAGTGAGAGCTGGACAGTATGTACTGTACTTGGGTTCTGAAGACAAACTTCTCAGTTACTGCAAAATGAAAATGTTCTCATAAAAAAAAAATGGTCTAGGGGAGAGAATATCTCCTACCTTCCAGGAGACTAGAATACGGTTATGAACTAGTTGTTAAAAACTGAGAGGCATTTTTAAGCATCCAGGAATTTGCTTCAAACCTACACATGGATGTACACTATAATGTTTTTACATAAACCTTTCATTTGAAAGACATAAGCTGGCCAGAGTTTGCTCTTCTTAGCTAGTAGCAAATAAAAGATGATCCAGGAACCAGAGGGGGTGGGAAGATGCAGGCACCAAACAAAAAGACAGAGAGCAAAGTGACTAGAGAGACAGAGAGTATGAAAGATGGCAGCAAAGGGCCCAGGTTACTGTTTCTGCTGTTCCCGAGACCAGAGGACACCTTCTGAAGCCTGAGGAGTGCTGCAGTTTGTCTTCAGTATGCCCAGATTCTACTTCTTTGTCCCTTTGTCTCCAAAGACTTCAAAGGCTACAATACATTCTCAGAAATACTTTAGAAACAAACGCGACACAGTTATTTGCTAGACAAGCGTATTTGCCTTTCTTTTTGATATTACGATTTGCCCAAAGGCAGACCTTGCTTAAAGTGTCTGGGAACTATCACCGATCACCATGTACACATTCCAGTCCTGGCAGATTCGAACTCACAGAAAGAAGCATGGCTGCCCAGCAAGTCGAGTCAGAACTTTATCTCGCTATTAAGAACACTTAGGCTTCCCTGTGCTCCGTCTTTCAGGAAGCAGACGGTGATAGGGAAGGTCTTCAGTCAACCAGGGTGGCCGTAAAGAATGTTAAAAGCTTTTTAACTGTTTATGTTTAATTTGGGGGGCGACAGAGGAGGGTTTTTTAATGGCACAGTCTTGTTTAATCTCGCAGGTTGTGTTGAAAACCATCAAGATTTATTCTCCCTCCCCGTGTCCATTTGTCGGCTCCACAGAAGTATGCATAAGCTTGGAAAGAGTTAAGCTGCCTTTTCCTCTATGTTTAATTTTAGTGTGTGTAGAAACGTGTGCATGTGTGTGCGCGCGTGCACACTGTGTGTGTGGAGTTCCTTCTTCTCCTGTGTGTGTGTGTGTGTGTGTGTGTGTGTGTGTGTGTGAAGTTCCTTCTCCAGAGCCAGCTAAGCTGCTCCCTTTCCTTAGCCAGGGTTTTGCACCACACCTGCCCCAGCAGCGTCTTCTAAGAATGCTTTTACCTTTGGCCTCTAGCCCACTCCTGCTCACTCTCCCCCCTCCCCCCTTTTTTTCTATTATTAGTTCTGCTGCCATGTCATATGAGTTTATCAGCATGTAAGTGATAGGGACACGGAAGGTCAAGGACCAGGATGAACTTGAATCTCCTGTTTTTGGGTTATCAAGAGTGTGGCCAATAGTATATTGATACTATTTTTATTAAAATGTCTTCATTGAACAAAATCCTTTTGTGTATGTAAAATAACCACTCAGAGTTGGCCAACAGGGTCCTGTGGACTGTGAAAACATTGCAGGCTAATGCCAAGCCTACTGGCTACTCTCCAGTAGACCCTGTTGCTAAAGAAACTAATATCAAATATGTAGACACCACACTGGTGTTAAGTAGAAGTTTCACTCCTAGAATTCATAGTTCTAGATGGTACTCTCTGCATGTTACCTGGGGAGAGAAGTAATCGTTACTGTTGCCTAGCTACAAACCCTAGGACCTACAATAGCAATCAGCCTACAAGATATACTAGCACAACAGTAGCACAAACGTTATGCGGATCACTGAGCACTTTTTGCTTGGATGTTAGGCCTAATCCAGGAGACAGAACCCATATCTGAAACTGCTAAGGTGGCCAGGAACCTGACACTAGATAGGTCATGGGCCTACAGGAAAACCTACTGCTTGTTATAAAGGGACACAGCAACAAAATGACCCCTGATAACACACTGCTACACCCACACATCGGAACACCGTTCAGCCTTCATCAGAGAAGCCTCTTCATGCAGGAGATGGGAACTGTTAACACAGAGACCTACAACTGGACACTGTCCAAAGACTAAGGAGACACGGGGGCACTCAGCCACCCCCACACAGATGTGAGATCTCCATCAACCCCTCCACCTAGGCTCATGAATCTCTGTGGAAGAGGACGTGGGAAGATCGTGAGAGCCAAAGATGATGGATGACTCCGAGGAAACAGCTTTTTGTTGTTGCTGTTGCTATTGTTGCTGTTTTATTTTGTTTTTCAGACACAACAGGATGGATGCACCTATGAGTTCACAGAGCCTATGTCAGCACACAAGACCTGCGCAGGTTCAAACCAGACACAATCCCAGCTCTGAGAAGGGGAAGTGGACACGAGACCTCACCCCTAACCAAGAAGCGGTCTGTAACTGATATCTGCTAGTAAAGAGGGAAAAAATCCATTTTCTCCAGTGGAGTGTCCCTGATTCTAACGACCACGTTCCAGGGCAGGCTCCATACCCAGGAACAGCAAGGCCAACACAAAATGAATTCTATGTTTTTGATGTGTGCACTTTTTGTTTTAGTAATTTTTTTTTGTATTACTGGTTTTTGTTTATTTTTATTTTGGCTTCTTAATGTTTTGGGTTATTATTTTTTTTGAAAGGAGAAGGGGATGAAGAACATGAAACTGGCTGGGTGAGGGGGTAGAGAGGATCTGGGGAGGAGAAAATTATACTAAAATATCTTGTATGAAAAAGAACATTTTAAACAAATGAAAATTACTCAGAATTAATATACAATCGTTGATTAAAAACAAAATAACTCTGGATTATTTTACTACATTAAAGCGGGTATTACAGAGTCAGTCAACATCTCCCTAACATCACTGATACAGTATTGTGAGTGTCCCTATTTTAACGATCAGCTCACTCTCACTCTTTCAGACAGTGGTGACAGTCTTGCCTTGGCCTCTGAGCCACTATCTGCCTGAGTGGGGCTTCCCATGCACGGAACAGATAGGTGACAGACAAGCACGAATGTGCCATTTCTTTAAGGCCAGGGCATGGGCAGAAAGAACACACTGCCCAACGCCACCAACAAAAGCTATAGAAGGAGACGTAAAACCCGTCACAGATTCCATCTTCAAAGCAAACTCAGATGCTCAAGAGGCTGAGCGCCTGGGTCGGAAAACCCATGCAATTTTTCGCGATCTTTAGGTTTTTGTTTGGGCGTCTGCATTGTTGCAAGCACTGTAAATACAAAGTACAGACAGAGTAGGGGCATAAGCTTGTAATTCGGGCCACAGGGCGGCTGTGGGAGGAAGATTCTAAGTTGAGGGCAAACTTTGACACAGATCATGTGTCCACAAAGCTCTAGGCTCATAAGTTTTGCTGTATATTGTCTATCCTAGGACAGAAAGCTGCTAAATAATAAACCCAGGAAACCAAAAATTTTAAATTGTTTTATAGAATGTGTCCACTAGGTGGCACCATGGGACTGAAATTGAATACAGTTTTCCTGTGGGTACCGTCCAAGATGAAGGTCACAACCACTTGTGTGACTTTAGTAACATTTAGCCAAACTTAGAGCAGCTAGTACTTCATAAAAATAATTTATAAATTTTATTAAAATTATCCAACAGTTTAAAACTATTCTAAAACAAATTAATATATATACTATAGACATATAGACATATATTTCATAGAAATTAAGGCAATTTACCAAACTTAAGACAGTAGGAAAAACTGTATTTTAAATGTTGCTACTATTTTGCCAACTTCTCCTTGACTCTACATAGGAAAACAGAGATGCTGTTGGGACTGAGAGGCACCAGCATAGCATGCAACATCACAGTAACCTAAAAGCCAAGGGTATAAGGAGGCCAGCACTCCCACGGCGGCACCCACCTCCTGTTCTGTACCCTGGCAATCAAGGGACACAGGAACAACAGAGCAGACAGTGCCCAGCGCTGAGTCATGACTGTGGGCAGCACTGCGATGGAGAAAAGCACAGTACCGGTGCTGATGCTGTACAAGGCCCAGCAACCACGCCTAAGATTAGTCACCTCCTGGCCAGTGGCATCCAGGATACTGTGGGTGAGTGCCTGCCTGACTCTTCTTATTTCCTGCCTTTGCCTCACTAGACACTTTCCTTAAATTTTTAATTAAATATAATTACATCATTTCCTCCCTTTCCTTTCCTCCCACCAACCCCTCCCATGTTTTCTCCCTCCAATGCTTCCCAAACCCCTCTTCATTCTCTCTCAAATTCATGGTCTCCTTTGCTTGATTAATATATATTAACTATATTGATTATATATAATTAATTATATATAATCAATATAATTAATATATTGACTTTTATATATCCATGTATGTAAGAATATACACACACATAGATGCACACATATAAATATAAAGCTAACCTGAAGGCCCAGAAGCAATGCCATACTCAGCCCTTGCCTCTGGCAGTCTCTGAACACACAGTGACTTGCCTGCCTGAAGAATGCTTTTTCTGAGTGATACTAAACATCACACCTTGTATCTTCTATATACAACTCAAAGATCACATTTATATTTTAAAGAATTTTTGTAGTTGGCTCTATTGCACCATTGAGGAAAAAAATGTAAAATTGTTCAAACTTAAAAGAAGATAACTTTCTGGAAGTATAAGATTAAGTTACTCTGCCTTCAGGGGGGAAGGTACACATCAGCACACGAGATAAAGAGATGGCTCTGGGTGGCCTCTTCAGGTTCTATATCCCCAGTGCTGTGAGTCATAGCTAAGGTCGCCTCCACTGATTCTTGGGTGTCTCCCCTATCTGAGGTCTCTGTCGGGTCCTCTAGTGAGATTATATTCCTCACACAAAAAGTGGTCTGCTTGGACTGGGTTAGCCTGCCAGCTAAGGGATGCATTTGCGAAGATCCACATTGTTGTTCTTGCTGGAACTGGTGTTAGAAACTTCCGGGTAAACGCTACACAATGAATGCAGTACACAGGATCGCTATAGTTCAATATCATTTCCTTCCATCTCTCATAAACCTTGACCAATTATAGGAGTGCTTTTATCTCTAAAAGGGAACCATATCTTAGCGTTCAAATGCAGGCCACTTGAAAAAGCACGCTTAATTGAAAAGACAACGCACAATGTTCTAGGGACACTGAAAGCTTATCTTGGACTTAAAGCCCTTGGAATCAAGTGTGTTTCTTCCCTAATAGGAAACGCAGTATCTATTAAGTATCTCATCCTCAAACAGAAGTTGAAAGGGCTGAAACAATTGCTCGAAGACCGGACTGCCTTTGCTTTTCTCAGAATTCAGTCAGAGGAAGTCCCCTTCATGATTTGATGTGGGCATCTAGCCAAGAGCCAGCCCGAGGACAGAACTGAAAAGAAGATCTTAAAAAGTTGCAAAAAGAGCTGGGCGTGGTGGCACAGGCCTTTAATCCCAGCACTCGGGAGGCAGAGGCAGGTGGATTTCTGTGTTCAAGGCCAGCCTGGTCTACAAAGTGAGTTCCAGGACAGCCAGGGCTATACAGAAAAACCCTGTCTCGAAAAACCAAAAAAAAAAAAAAAAAGTTGAAAAAAAATTATATAAAAGGTATATGACCAATTTGAAGGCACCTAGAGAAAAGCATTTATATTTTTATATAAATCAATAATGAGCTATAATAAGGAAGATGGCTTTTAATTTCTATTAAAACATAGTAATAATTGATAAGTATGAGGTAACATACATTTTCCCTACCTTCCTGTAAGAAAGAATTACATCATGTATTTTAATTCTTTAGATAAAGAGCTCAGAAAAACCTTTTCTAACTATAAAGGACACAGAAGTATGAAGTGCTCTAAACCAAGGCATAACTTAAGTCTCATCTCAGCACAGAGACTGTAATAAGTTTCATTTTATGTCCATAGCCCAGTTAAGGGTTAAGGACAGTGATCTTGGGAGTCAATGGGCCCTACCGAATCCATCTATACCACACATACACTGATAGCTCCTCTGTATGTTGTCATTTGAAGACTTCGTCTTTTTAAAGATAAAGTAAATGGTACCATGAGAAAGTTGCATGCTCAAATAAACGAGTGGTTCGTTTACTCCTGCATCACAGCCACTCAGGAAATGTCATCTTTAGGAAATTGCTGCATCAGATCCCAAACAAAATTTGTCAAGCTGAAGAGGTTAAATGCTGGCAGTTCCAGTTAGGCGACATCCTGGCCAGAGGAAACAGCAGGGAGAAACCCAACCAGTGGGCAGGGAGGGATAAGCAAGCTAATTAGGCAGTGATTGAGGGCAGTGAGATGTGGCGGTAAGGATACAGATGACACTAAGGACACACACACACACACACACACACACACACACACACACACACACAGCCTTGAAAGCATAACACAGAATGCAATGCAATGTGCTCCACTGGAAACCACGGACTTCAGCTGACGAAAGTCATGACTCCTGGCTCATCAACGCTAACACACAAGCAGCAGATACATCTGGTTCAGTATGGGAAGAGGTTACACGTGTGCGGGAACAGGAAGCCATGGGAAGCTTCTAGATTTTCATGTCTCTTTGTTATGAACCTAAATCACTACTAAAATAAATGTGCCTAAAACACATGTGTAAGAGAACTGTTTAACTTTGGACACTGACTAGATATTTGATTTAATGAACTGTGGTTGTTTTAACCGCAGTTCTGATATCCTGTTTATAGTCAAGGGTCTTTATTGCTTTGAAAACAAAAGTGAATGATGGTCTTATTTTCCCAAACAAACCATGCGAACTTTATATGTATCTCTCAGAACATCCCCCACCTGCACATATGCGCACATGTATGAACATTGTGTACCTTCATGAGATGAGATGCAATGGCAGAAACAAATGCTGTGGCATTGGGATAAAAGCGAAGCCTAAAACATTCTTACTGAAAAGAAATGCCCAAAGCCACAGCCACCCTGGACAGCACAGTGCTCTTTCCTGGTAGGGGACTAAAGGCAGAGGATGTGTAGCGTATACCCACATGGTTGTTTTCCATGAAAACACCCACATGAGAAGCATTACTTCGCACATGCAGCCCTCACATCACAAGAGAGATGCACAGCAATCGCTTGAGCACATAACCGTGAGAACCTTAGCAGGCTACTTGACCTTTAGAGTATCTCCCTATGTAGGAGATACCATGTAATGATAACGTTTAAATAGTATCTAGAATTAAAATGGTCTTTTAGGCCCTGAGACTTTAATAAGGAGAAACCCCAGAATGGTCTCTACTCTTACAAAAGCATGCAGAAGGACATTCATCACATATACAAACACAAACTCAAACTCAGTGTGTGAGGACAGGTGCAGAGAAGGGGGCAGCAGGGGTGGAAAGCTCTCCTAAGGAGGTAACCAAGCTGAGATCTGGAAGATGAATAGCTTGGCAGCAGGCAAGATGGCTCTGCAGGTAAGGGTACCTACCACCGAGCCTGAAGCCCTTTGTTCCACCCCTGTAACACACACACACACACACACACACACACACACACACACACACACACACCCAACTCCCAATTCGCAAATGGACCTCTGATCAATACATACCCCCCCAGTCTCTCTCTAAGCAAGTGGGTTATATTTGTTGATGTTTAGGGAAGGACTCGGTTATCTTTAAGGGGCTGGCCACTGTAAGTTTTACCATGCTCCAGTAAATATATGGGCAACAGGAACTGGACTTGTAATGGTTTTTTCTTTTTTTTTCCTCTTTTGTTTTGAGTGAGGTCATATTGGTGAGGGGGTGGACCTGGGAGGACTAGGATGCGAATGGAATCAGGTTGCGTTATGTGAAATTTCTAAACAATCAATAAAAATATCAAGTCAAGAGAAAAAAATTAAAAACCACAATGAATGTCGAGGAAGAGAAGAGGAAGAAGATGAAGAGGAGGAAGAGGAGGAGAAAGAGGAGGATGAAGAGGAAGAAGAGGAAGAAAAAGAAGAGGAGGAAGAAGAGGAGGAGGGAGAGGAGGAGGAAGAGGAGGAGGAAGAAAAGGAAGAAGAGATAGAGGAGGAGAAAGGTGGAGGAGGAAGAGGAGGAGAAAGAAGAAGAAGAGGAAGAGGAGGAGGAAGAGGAAGAGGAGGAGGAGGAAAGCAAGCATGCGTTAGGGAGCTCCCCGTCAGGTGGCTTATCTCCGCACCTAACAGAGAAGCTCTTCTCTAGTCCAGCCTCTGGAACACAGTGTCCCCAGCCACCAGGCTGTAAAGCACAAACTTACTTCCCTTGCACATTGGGGCATGGCAAGAGGTTTTGCTTTAATGCTTATTTCTCCCAAGATCATTCTTCATCTAACAAAAAATGAAAAATTATGAAGAATAGCTTTGTGATGGGGAAAACTGGCTCAGTACATTTTGTTTCTAAACCATTAACTGAAACAGAATTCAGACAAGCTTTGCCCTGATAAATGTGGATTCACCACAGTTTGCTATAGCATGACAGCGCAGCTCTGGGGGGGGGGGGGGGGGGCGATTGCATTTTTCAGCTGCCGGTCCTGTTCCTAGAACAGTCACAAAACTGATCCAAAACACAGGGAGATTAAGGTTCAGTTTCAAAGAAACTTTATACAATAAAGGCCCCTAAATGCTTTATTCATTGCTCTTAGCATTCTGTCTTGGTACAAGCACTTTACCCTTCCAGGTTCTCCCTTTGGTCAACATATGTAAACTATTGCAGTAAAGCTTGGATTTTCATATCATAACCCACGCCTTTAAGGTCAATTTGGAATTTTGAAACATCTGTTCAAAAGTAATTTAAGTCGTAAGTCTCCTTTAAATTCTAAAAGGAACTACAGAGACCACAATGTTTTGTCATAGTTTACTGATAGAACATAGATATTTATGTGTAAAAGTAGCTGCATGTTTGCCCACATGAAATTCTAATAACATGAATTATATAAACATAAGAGTGCAGGCTGGATGCCCAGCAGAGACTGGATAAGTGACAGGCAGCAATTGCTTTCTAGTCCTGTAGCCTGTAACTGCCCGACCCAGGAATGGAGGCCCAAGGTCCCAACAGCAAGCCCCAGCAGAGGCCCACAATCACCTCTGGGCTCCTCGCCTAGTTTTCTGCACTTGGTTGCCATATACTATGGTTTGAGAAATGGAGTCAATTTTGAACACTTCCTTAGACGTCTTAAGAGTCTTCATAACTGTCTTATTGTCTGCCTTTTCCAGTTAGCCTTTCTCATTAATAAGTAAGAGAATTTGCTAAGTCGGTTCTTACAAATACTAAGTTTATTAAAATACATTTTAATAAGCAGATTCCAAAATGATGTCCTTGCTACCTACAGAATTTGTAGGAAGGTAAAGTTATAAGCAGACTATAGTCATTTACAAGTATGAAACAAAATGGCCAATATATGACACGAACTTGTACTTCACTAGCAACACATTCAGCTACAGCTATGCTGAAAATACAAATTTAGATGCCTAAAGACCTATGAACTAACCACAATTCTGCTATTTAGTTGAACTTTGTCTATACAACCCCAAGGAAATCCTCCTTATTCACTGATCAATTCTGGATTATCTTGGTCTTCAGAGAATATGAAAATCTGGCTTCACACACGAGTTCATTCATAAACTCAGAGGAACCAAAGGGCCCATTACCCTTAGTAAGAAAAAGGAATGCCCTTCTTCATACTTAACCAAATAAAACCTCCCTCGGCTAGCTCCTTCCAGCCCAGTGGAACCTGAAGAACTGTTTCCAGCCGGAGTTCCAGCAGCATCAATCCCTGGCCCTGGGACAGTACTGATGTGAAACAGCCTAAACCTGTAGAGCCTCATCATAAAAGAACGGAGACAAGAAGGGGGAGGAAGAGGGTGACATGTACGTTACAAACTGTAATTTTCCCAAAAGGAGGATGGATTGCACGGTCATCCTGACATAAACTATGCTCTAGGGAGACAGAACGTTTTTCCTCTGGTATATTAAACAGAGTATCCGCTCTGCCAAAATTTGTCATCTCAGGCATGCAGGGCTGGCTGGGAAGCCAATGCATGACCATGACGATCAATCGGTCCCCTCCACATGGATGGAAAGACCTTCCCTGGTAGAATACACCAGTGCCCGGCTCATTTCCTTTGTCTGTTAACACCATTCGCCAGCTCTTGGACACAATTCTGATTTCTTTCCAAGGCCATCATCTTCATATACAATGAGTTATAAGAATATGAACTCAGGGGCTGGAGAGATGGCTCAGCGGTTAAGAACACTGACTGCTCTTCTTGAGGTCCTGAGTTCAATTCCCAGCAACCACATGGTGGCTCATAACCATCTGTAATGGAATCTGATGCCCTCTTCTGGTGTGTCTGAAGACAGCAACAGTGTACTCATACATAAAATAAACAAATCTTAAAAAAAAAAAAAAAGAATATGAACTCACTCAGAGAAAGGACTAAAAGAGTGATAAACAGTAGACGAGCTTCTTTATTAAACCATATCTCAGATAAAATGTTCCCTAAATGTGAACTCTACAAACAAGAGTGGATTTAAAGAACCCCCTTTTCGCATTGGAAAAAAAAAAAAAAAGTAGCTGTGTGTTTGCAAATTTCTCTTGACCTGGTCAAGAGTTGCTGGTGTTTTCTCCCTAACTCTAAAGTCTACTTCAGTTCCTAGTGTAACGTAACAAAGACGACATCAGCAAAGTGTAGACCAAAGCTCATCACTGCTAAGGCAACAGTGACCTGATTGTTATATCCACTGATGATTAAAAAGTACACACAAATAGCCACCGATGGAATAGCAGCCTCTGCTGTCTGGATTGTAATGCATATTACTCATTCCATCTACCTAGAGGGACGCACAAAATGTAAAGATCTCGTGTTTCATAGAAAAATATCCAAGTGAAATCAGTCATGACCTCCAGTCTCTTCACACTTGACACCAAGAGGATTTCCACCTCAGTTTTTAAACTACTGCATCAAAAGTAAAAAGATTTAACAAAATTGTGAACATGACCAGTAACTTGATGGAAAAATAAAAGCCACTTCAGGGTTAACTATATTGAATACAGAAATGAGCTCTGCTTAAAACACAGTCTAAGCCTTAAGGTTTTATGGTATGTAGTGTGGCATGTTAGACGATGATGAACCAGCCCTGTCCTTGGAAGCAGCAGCCATCTCCAAAGCAAATGCTGGCAGGAACAGTCTCTGGTAATAACTGCCTGGCGAGGGTTAGTTTTACAGGCCGTTGCTAACACAATGCATACTTTTAAAGGTTTTGTCAAACAACAGAACCGACAATTAAAAAGCCAGGCTACATAAACTCTTTTGAGAGATGCCGAACCAGATTACTCAAAAAGACTCTACACAGTGTGGTGATGATGGTCACGTTAGCCCACACCAAATAAAATCTAACCATTTAGGAAATCCACAAACAATAAGTCACCTATTACAGGGGGCACTAATTTTGAATGATATTCATACGAAAACTATATTCATACAATCCATTTGCTTAGGAAAGGTATTTTACTTTAGATTTATTTATTTATTTTTATTTTATGTATATGAATGTTTTTGCCTGAATGTATGCCTGTGAACCAGGTGCATGCCTGGAGCCCACAGACGCCAGAAGAGGACATCAGATACACTGGAACTAAAGTTATAGATGGTTCTGAGTCACCATGTTGGTATTGGGAATCAAACCCGGGCCCCCTGGAAAACCAGT
The DNA here is from genome assembly GCF_900095145.1 of Mus pahari. Taxonomy (NCBI): domain Eukaryota; kingdom Metazoa; phylum Chordata; class Mammalia; order Rodentia; family Muridae; genus Mus; species Mus pahari. Next base: position 111,739,357 of record NC_034593.1, on the reverse strand, counting down.
TGGCGATCTTACCCACTGAGCCAACTCTCTAGTCCCAAGAAAGGTATTTGAAAACTTATTGTCTTGAGGGTTGGGCATTGTGGCTCACACATGTAATCCTAGCACTCAGAAGACAGGTGGAACTCTGTAAGTTCAAGGCCAACCTAGTCTACACAGTGAGATCCTGTCTCAAAACACAAATAATAAAACACAAAACCAGCTTTGGCCCTCATTTTTTACTACCGACTATATTTACTGAGCTTTGGTTTCTAACCTGAGCCATTTGATAAATGACAGTGATGCTAACTGGTACCCAGCAGTGTGAACAGGCACAGAGCAGAAACTCACTTTTGAGCATGTTAAATCTTGGGTTTCTATGAGAAGCATCTGAATACGTGGATATGGGTTTAATGGAGGGATGGATAGAAAGGGAGGGAGGGAGGAAGCGAGGGAGGGAGGGAGAAGGGAGAGAGAGAGAATATGAGAGAACAAGAGAAAGTGAGACTATGCCTTTAGAGAACTCTGGCACCTTAGTTGCTGACCTTTACTACACACCTAACTCTGCCTTAGTTTCCTCATCTCTGAAATGGGGATAATCAGGCTGGCTGGCAGTTTTTCAACGGTGTTTCTCCCTGCTGTGAAGGGTGAGGCAGCTCTACAAACAGCAGCATGGGACCAGGGCACAACACACTAACAAAAAAACAGAAATGCTGAGAGCATGGCACAGCTGTGCCAGCACTAATATAGTAATTTACATACTGACTTAGTCAAGGGGTGAATACACATACTTATATGTATATTTTAGAAATATGTGTATTGTACATGTAAAAGGAATCCCAAAAATTAGGTAAGAGCTGTCTGAAAAGTGGTGGTGGAACAGCAGTAAGAGAAGCGAAGAGGATCCTTCCCTGTGACTATTCACACTTTATAATAAAAATGTCATCATCTCAGCTAAGTGAAGAACAATGCTACATATTGTCATAAGGTGAGGACAAACATCAAGTGTACCCGTGTTTGTCCCTAGAGAAAAGGGGAGAAGCAATGAATGGGTTCAGGAAAGTGGAAATTACATATACCTAGGATGTAATGAATGGTTTCAGGAAAGTGGAAATTACATATACCTAGGGTGTGTTCATTCTCTAAAAATCACAATATAACAAGTATTAATAATTATTAATGATGGGTATAAGAGCGGCATAATAATGTACAATTTTAAAATTAAATTAAATTAAATTTTGCTCAAATCAAAGACCTTGAAATAAAGACTATCTCATAGAGTCTACCACATACTCATCCTGATTGCTAACATTAAAGCAAAGACATCATTAAACCCTAGGGCAGCTCTGGCATGTTAATGCAAGGTGAGCAAAACATCTGTGAGGTTTGGAAAACGGTCTGTGAGCTTCTTATAAATCCACTGAGTATTACCTTAGGAGGCTGAGGTGTATTTGTGGATGTTAGCTTAAGAAAAATGAGCTTATGTTCACGGAAAGACTTGTACAACATATTCACAGCACTTTTATTAATGAGGTAGAAAAAGCCCAGATGTCTACCAATAAAATACTGTGTGAGCAGACTGTCATAACTGTACAACAAAACACTTCTCAGAAATAAAAAAAGAAAGGTTGCTGATCCGTGAACCGCACTGAGTGCAAGAGAACACACTTTCACAGCATTTCTATCCTCTGTAACCTTAGCCATAGAAGGCACTAGACGAGAAATGCAAGTCTGTCATAGAAACCGTCAGAACAGTGGATACCAAGGAAGGGAGGTGGTGTGAAGGGTGGGAATGGCTCAGGGGCATGAAGGGCTTCTCTAGAGTAACCATGATAGTTTAAATTTTGGTAGGCACTGAGGTTACACAGGTATACGGATTTGCTGAAATGTAATCAACCCTGGCTTTAAGTCATGCATTTTTTTCATTTTGGTTTTGGTTTGTTTTAAAGGAGATCATTTAATTGGGGGCTCACTTACAATGTCAGAGGGTTAGTTATATTATCATTAACAAAGCTGTAACGACTTGTATAGCGCTGCTGAGACCGAGATAGGAGAGACCACGATTGCTGAATGTGCTTCCTGAGCTGCACATGGATTCTGGGGTTCTAAGGGCAGTTCCAGCCTCCCCATGGCCAAATCCTCAGTTCAGCCCATTCTCAAGGGAAGAGGTCCTACAGCATCGGAAGGCCGGAAGTATGCACAGAAGTATGCACGGGAGCCACAGGCCCCTTCTTTCTTCTTTTCCCTCAGGCGAGCGCCCTCCTTCCCCTCCTCTCCCCCCTACCTCCTCCTCTCCCTTAGAAAGAGAATCCACTCTCTCCAGCAAAGGATCGTCCCCCTCTGCAGATGTTGCTCCTTATATTAGATCAGCCTCCTTCTAAGGATCCCTAGACCCAAGGCTGAGGGTCCTTGGAGCGGGGAGTGGGAACTCTAACTTGAAGCACAGCTAGTGGAATAGAATGGCTCCGGCTAAGGGGCTGCACTCCTGTGAGCGGCCACATCAAAGCCTCACTGAACTGAGACTTTCTTTGCTATGGGCCTTCCCTCCCTGAGCATTTGATAGCCATCACTGAGGACCTTTATAAAAGGAATGGTTGCCGTGAGGAACAGAATTCTGACAGTCCAGATATCATGATCAAGTACTTCAGCAACCTAATACTTGATCAATATTAACAACAACCTACAACCATGGATTTTAAATATGAGCCACTTTTCTACTTTGTTTTACTACTAAACTATATATTGGGTATAGCCCTACAAACAAGTACACATATAGCTCTGCCTCTACTATGTTTCTAACATTTACTTTATGAGCATTCTGGCACAGTAACTATTAAAGCAGATATCTTAAGTTCAAGGACTTCTCCCACCAGAACACCTCCATGGCAGGGCCCTGAAATGGGCATTAGGCCTCCCTGGCAGTCATGTGCTTTGTCACCACACCACCTGCTCCTGGACAACACGTTTTGTGTGCACTATTAAGGTTAATGAATATATGACTCAGACCATCATGACTAGTATTCAGGGAATTACATAATACCACTTATAAGATTCTGATTTACAGATGAATTGTTTGACTAGGTATTTTGACATATACATTTAATCCACTTTCCCAGATTTTGGCATAACATAGAACAAAAGCTTGTCAAGGCCGTTTTGGAGTAAGCAGGTAGATTACTGAATCTCTTTTACTCATTCTTACCTCGTTGGGAGGAATGTCAGCAAAGGGTTTGATGACAGCAGCCAGTGGGATCTGAGCTTGCTTGGCCATGTCAGACGTGCAGGGAAAGCAGTACGTGGTGCAGCGAATGTAGCGGGGGCTCGAGTGGCCTGGGTCATTCAAGGTCACACAGACAAAGCTTAGTCAGAAGAAATATCCAGTCTAAGACACTCAAACAAAGGTACATCGAAACAATTCATCCTTATCTTACATTTTCCTTTGTTTCTAAAAAAAGTGTAGTATTGTAAAATTCTGTGATCTACATTCCAGGGACATACGCAATTTTACTAGAGAGATAGAAAAGAAATGTTTTATTACTATTAGTATTTTCCATAAACTGGGCCTTTAGTATAGTTCAAATATAGACGTGAGAGGGTTTATGGAGGATAAAACAAAGACATAAAGAGGGAAAGAATACAGTTTTAGGCTCACAGTCATTTCTTTTTATTAAGATTTATTTTTAGTTTTATTTATGAAAGTGTCTGTCTGGTGGGGGATGGGAGTGATCACCTATACCGGTGCCCATGGAAGCCAGAAGAGGGCACTAGATCCTCAGGAGCCAGGGTTACACGCTGCTGGGAGCTGCTAACATGGGTGCTAGCAACTGCACCTGGGTCCTGTGGAAGGGCAGCGCTCTTAACTGCTGAGCCAGCTCTCCAATCCAACAATCACCTCTTCATTCCCACTTCTACTAAGACATCTGCCATGTAGACCATTCATATAATCAAGTGAGACTTTGTCAAATATAATTGCAATTTGTTTCATTTTTTTCTTAAGTTTGTAAATTGAATTTATATATTAAAATCTACTTGTAAAAGAAATGTTACTTTTTAAAATCATCACAATCACTTTCAATATTCACTAGATTTTCTGACCAAATATATGTATTGTATAGCACACAGGAGAACTAAATTAACATCCATGAAGAATATTTTAGTCATTAGAATAATTAAGTATTTTTTTCTTCAAAAAGATAGCATAGTTAATAAATTGTGTTAGGAAAACTGGATATCTACACATAGAAGGACCTGATCACCCGGGATACAAATCAATTTCCAATGGATCAAAGATTTCAACATTAGACCACAAACGCTGGAACTAGCAAAACAAAGGGTTGGGAGAACATGTCAGGAATTAGGCTCAGGTAAGGAAGACTAGGGAGTGCACATCAGGATATAGGCTCAGGTAAGGAAGACTAGGGAGTTCACTTCAAGATATAGGCTCAGGTAAGGAAGAGCAGAGAGTACACATCAGGATATAGGCTCAGGTAAGGAAGAGCAGAGAGTACACATCAGGATATAGGCTCAG
>NC_034593.1:111732877-111734668 GCF_900095145.1 Mus pahari | reverse complement strand
AGGCTCAGGTAAGGAAGAGCAGAGAGTACACATCAGGATATAGGCTCAGGTAAGGAAGAGCAGAGAGTGTATATCAGGATATAGGATCAAGTAAGGAAGAGTAGGGAGTGCATATAGGATATAGGCTCTAGCAAGGACTTTCCAAATAGAACTCCAGTCACCCAGGAAATAGGACCAATTATCAACAAGTGGGAGTTCATAAAATTAAAAAGCTTCTGTACGGCAAAGGAAAATGTTAACCAACCGAAGAGAGAGCACCCTACAAATTGGGAAAAACCTTGCCAGCTACACATCTGGCAGAGGATTACTGCCCATAATACACATAATACACAGAGGATTGCCAGCTACACATCTGCCCATAATATACAAGAAAACACTGGACACCAAGAGAACAAAACAACCCAATTAAAATGTGAGCCAAGGACCTGAATAAATATCCCTCAGAAGAACAAAAATGGTTGAGAAATATTTTTACAAGTATTCATCATCCTTAGCCATCAGGAAAGTGCAAATTGAAACTACTTTGAGGTTTCATCTTAATTCAATCAGAATAGCTAAGATGTTAAAAAAAAAAAAACCCACAAATTCTGGTGAGGATGTGGGGGAAGGGGGAACCCTTCCTTGGGCACTGTTGGTGGGAGTGCACGCTGGCATGGCTACTATGAAATCAGTGTGGCTGTTCCCTGGCCCAGATATCCAATGGATGATATCTGACACTACAGAGATGTGTGTTCATCCATGTTCATAGCTGCTCTCTTCACATTAGCCAGGGCATGGAAACAGCTCAAATATTATCAAGTGATCAGTAGATAATAAAAATATGGTATCTATACACACCAGAATATCAGTCGGCCTTAAAGAATAATTATGAAATCAGTAAATAAGTGGACATAACTGGGAAATATACTGAGTTATCTTAAGTAGCCCGGATCCATGACGATAAACATCATATGTTCTCACTCATATAGAGCTCAGTATCAAATCTTTAGACTGCTTGCTTGACTCGCGGTACCTGTTAGACTCCAGGGAACTAGAAAGTGACCACTGCCGGCAAAGGGACTGTCCTGGTTAATGCTTTGGTCTCTATCTGATTGCCTGTTGCATTTTCTTGACTGACGACTGATGTGGAAGAGAACAGTTCACTGGATGCAGTGCCATTGCTGGGCAGGTCATCCTGGATGGTTATAAGGAAGCAGGCTGAGCAAGCCATGTGGAGCAGGCCAGTTCTCTGCACTCTCTGCTTCAGTTCCTGCCTCTAGGTTCCTATTCTGCTTCAGTTCCTGCTTTGAATTCCCTCAATGACAGGCTGTGATATTGTGATATAGAAGGGTAAGCCAGCTAAACCCATTCATTCCCAAATTGGTTTGGTCATGGACTTTATCATAGTAATAGCAAGCAAACTGAAGATAGTGAAGAAAAAAACCTCAAGGGATAGGGGACAGCAAAACACAGGTGATATGAAAAAGAAAGGGGACGGTGAGGAGGGAAGTCTAAGTAGACAAGACGACTCTAGTTGTGAAACGAGGGAGATCCACCAAGAACCAAAATGTTAGGCGAATTGTTGAAAACAGTGTCCTCATGCTACAGCAGTGAGCTGGCTGGCAGAGTTTAGGCCCTCAGTTCCACTCATGATGCCCAGTGTGGGACACAAAGTCAGCCCTAGTAAGGGGCTGATTACCTTACAATATAAATCACAATTTGAATTAAAATAAAAACAGGATCTTTGCTCCGCTGCACTGCCGGGGAAAGAGCGGACTGGTGAGGGGACCCGCAGCTGGACCCGATCGTCCT
>NC_034593.1:111724640-111732800 GCF_900095145.1 Mus pahari | reverse complement strand
TTTTTTTTTTTTTTTTTTTTTTTTTAAATAGTAAGACATTTTAAACATTCACCCCCACCCCCTCAAAAAAAAAAAAGTGACTGAAAATAAATACCTTGGTCTTGAATCACACACTCGGTGGTGACCAGTGGAGGCACCTGGCCCCTGGTGTTGGTCGTATAGACTTGTCCGCCTCTGGTGGCCCTGTCATTCTCAATCACTTGAATCTGACAAACAAGATGTTAAGAGGGAATTAAACTCAATAACAACTCTTCCTGAATGCAGTTGAAGGGGACAGTGGCTTGTTCATGTTCCCTCTTCCTCCTCCCTCTTAAGATAAAGAAGAAAGGGGAGGGGGGATGGAGAGAGAGGGAAAGGGGAAGAGAGAGGGGGTCCTTTAAAAATCCCTTTATTTTTCCTCAGAGAAATCAATCTAGCATGTCTTCAGTCTTAATCTCCATTTAATTTTACAATTTGAGACCAAAATTTACCAAATTTCCAAATTCTATTTTGTAATACTCTTAGCTCAGACCCTGGCCTTTCAGAGATCCTCATTTTATGATGTTTTATCTTATTTATTATAACCACGGATGAGCATTTGGAAAATACTTTAGAAAGAAAAGAAATTGGAAACATTTTTTAAAGAAATTACTTTTGGCAACCAAAAGAAAATTCTAAAAAGCATTAAATAGAGAAGAAATTATATATAATATCTGAGCGAAAGCTGCTTACCTTCCACTAAGAATCCATCTTATTCCTCGGCTTGCCTTTCAAGTCTCCCGCCCCACCCGTGCAGGGAATCTAAGGTATTGTGGAGTATGGGTACCCAGTGTTTAGAAACCCTCAGGAGCAAAGGTCCCCAGATGTTGCCATCTAACATAAAAAACATATTTATTTCTCTACCAATAACATTAGAACAGATTTCTTTTTAAGTTTTGTTTCTTTTTGTTATAACTGTTCAGGGTTAAAAAGAAAAAAGTACAAGCAAAATTGAACAGAATGAATGTAGGGTACCAAGAAGTAACCCCGGGGACTGTCGTCCTCCATTTCCTCCCCCCACCCCCCAGAGTCTCACTCTCTAGAGAAAAGACGTGGGGGGCAGGGAGATAAACCCACAGATGAGCCTAAGAAGGCAGCCACAGAGAGTATCTAGGCTGGAATAAAAATGAAAAGATACCCAGTTCCCCATCATTAACATAAATGCTGACTCTGAACCAACTCCGAAGGGTTCTCCCCTGCTCCAGTCTCAACCGGCGCAGATGGTGCTGGCATCAGGAATACTGGCAACCGACCAAGCTCGAATTTAAACCTGTATCTGTCTGCCGTCTGGCGTCCTCAGAGTTTGCGTAGTGACAAACACAAAGATATAGGATGTGTTCCAGACATCACTACCACAGCAAGACACAGACAAGATGCTACCACAAAAAGGAAGTATGCAGATATGTCAAAACACTGTAGTTACGTTCTGTATTTAACCACAGGCTAATTGGGTTACTCAAAAGAAGAGTAACTTTTACCTTATTAAATGTTAGCACTTAGCATAATCATCCCAACCAACAGAGTCTAAGGTGAACACTGTCATGACACAGTCGTGTGCGTAGAACACCGAACCTACACAGTCACTAAGTAGACCATATTCCCATTAACCTTATTTCAAACTATCCATTTATGACTGGCAAAGCCCTGTCCCCAAAGAAACAATGTTATAAATAGTCATGATTAATTAAATCCACATCTCCTCAAAATAAGACACAGAAAACTGTAAGACATATCAAATAGTTCTAGCCATTGTTAGAAATAGCTTTTGGTTTACCCCAAATGCACACTCTTGAAATACAGCTTCAGAAATGAGACAATAAGCAAAAACTCCAACAGTGACTGGACTGTGACCACGGTGACATGCAATGATGTCAAAGCGCCCTCAGAAGACACAGGTCTCTCTCTTCCCCTCAGATGTGCCACGGGCCCATGAGTGTTATGGAACCATAAAACGTAATCAGGAGAGAATACAAAGGAAGCGCTGCTCTGGGAAGAGACGTATCAGGAAAAGCAACTTAAGATGCTGGCCAGTTAGTGGTGCTGCTCGAGGTAGACCTGTTTGAATCGTGCATGGTAAAAAGAAAGCGAAGGACACAACCTCTGAATAATCCTCCTGCGAGGCAGAAGTGGGTAAGGGAGACCTCCAGTAGTGCAGCTTCCAGCACGCCATAATGCGGCTAAGTCCACCAGTCAAGGATCTACCGTATTAGGTGCCTCACTCAGGATTGCAGAATGACATCTTTCTTTCCACAAGAAAGTTTATTTCATTAACAAAATGTATTGTTTTCATCATAGGAAAATAAGCAGGCTCCATCTGGCATCATGTTATCTCTTCAAGATAAAATACATGGGGCTGGTTTGCACATAAGTACTTGCGAGATTTGTGATGAACCAGGGCAACTGCTTCTTATTAATATTCACCCCCACTCACTGAACATGAACAGCAGGTTCTGTTTAGGTGCTAGAGACAGCAGTGGACAAACTAGATGTTCAAGTCTAGAAGAAAGGAGGCAAATAAATAAAGGTACAAATAATGTGCCCTCTGCCAGGCAGTTAGATGTTATGGACATGAAGTGACATGATACTCCAGCCCCAGCATCACTCCAGGGATACTGAGTGGGTAGTAAAGACACGGGGGAAAAAGGACCACATGAGTTGGGCCTTGCATATGCCCAGGACAGGAGAATGTATACAGGTAATAGAAATGTCAAGAGTCAAGCTGAGGCCCAAATGAGGCATGTTTGAAGAGCTAGCCCAACTAAAACAGGCACAGGGCAAGGAGAGACCATATCAGAGGCGTTAGTATTTGTGTGCACATGTAGTGAGGGGAGCTGGAGTCAGGAGTGGCCAACAATGAAGCATCGTGGGAGGAATCGTAAGAACGTTGACTGTTAGCTATGAAAGAGTGCTGGCAAGGTTAGACCTTAACTGGATGAATAGCCTGGGCTCAGCGACTTCCAGGCTAGTTAGGAGGTTCTCAGAGTCTCAGGCAGCTAGATGGTAGAGGTGTGCACCAGGGAGAGCTGATGAACAGAGACAAAATTAATCGTAAGACTAAGGAAGATACAAGAGAGTTTATGGTGAGTCTGCGGCTTTGCAGGTAAGGAGCTGGCAGACAGGGCAGGGAAAGGTCTTGCTGAAGATCCACAGTTTTGCTGGAAGCCCTGAGAATGAGAACACCTTGAGTAATGGCCCCTCATCAGGGTGACCACCATCCACAGTCTGAATGGAGCCCAAGAACGAGAATTCTGAAAATGCTTTTGGTTGATGGCAGCTGCCTGTACTTGGGGATAAATAATTTTGACTAAATATCCATGAAGAATAGAGACTAAATGTCCACAAAGTAAAGGTCATTCCAAAGATTAAGCATCCTACCACTAAGTGGGGAGAGGTATCAGGCAATAACAAGAACCTACACCCTCACACATACATATATACACACGCACACACATATACATACATATATATGCACATAGCACACACATACACAAGCACACACACACACACACACACACACATATATATATATATATATATATATATATCCACATGTGAACACATATAAAGACATGTATGCACATACATATACACATACCACATACAGACACATATGAACATATACACAAACACACACGTGTGTATATATATACATATATATACATACACAAACCACATACATATACTCACACATACAACCCCTACACACACAAACTCACACAAAAGCACACATGTATAATCAAACACACATAGACATATTCATGCACACACAAACACCTGCATATGACACAAACACACACACATGCACACATAGAGACATTCACATTCACAAACACACTCCACATACTCACATAGAGCACACAAATACAAAGACACAAACCCAAAGGTACATGCAGGTTCACCTGCAAACACAAACACATGGTTAAGAGATGAAGTCAAAAGTGTTAGGTATGAAAGACCTGGTGAGAGAGCAGTTGCTTTGGCTTTGAAGGGGAATGAGGTACAAAGGTGGGAGGTGGGAGATGGAAATGCAATGCTCTCGGGGGTATTTGGTGGTCACATAACCTGTGGTGAGATCTGGGAAGGGGTAGGGGAAGGTGGAAACCCGGGAGACCAGGGAACTGGGAAGTCCATCTGCAAGGTGGCTGAGATTGTAACAGAAACAGACCTGGTGAGGACAAGAGTTCGGGGGAGAGGCAGTATCTGAAATCACACAGGCACTCAAAATCAGCTCAGAGAAACAAGTTCCCAGCACTAATAAACCACTAACTGTTTTAGTAAAGACACTTGGTCACTGGTGTCAGCACCTTAACAGAAGAAAGGCTTATCTGACTGCCTTAGAGGGCTCAGCCCATGGCTGCTTGGTTCCATGCATTTGGGCAGAGCCTCCTGGTGGAGGAGCAGGCAGCACGTATGTGGCAGTTTTGTGTTTGTGTCTGTACACCTCATGGCAGACAGTAAGCAGAGGGCACAGCAGAAAGGGGCCATGTATTACTTCTTCTTCTGTTGCTGTGATAAAAACACCCTGGGCAAGGCGATTTACAGAACTAAGAGTTTATTTAAGCTTATGGCTCCAGATGGTTAGAGTCCATAAGCAAGTCCACAGCAAGAATATTGTGGCAGAATGTGGCAGGCATCGTGGTAGGCGCAGGAAGCTGAAAGTTAACTTCTTGACCCACAAGCACAAAGCCAAAAGAGTAGACTGCAGTAGGAAAAGGACTTCAGCTGGTTAAGCCCACTCCTGGTGATACAATTCCTTCAATAAGGCCACACCTTCTAAGCCTCCACAAACAGTGCCATCAGCTGGGGACCAAGTATTCAAACAGATAATCTTCTAGGGGATATTTTCCTTCAAACCACCACAGGCTAGGAACAAAATACCCCCAAAGGCTGACTTCATCAAGGTAGGTCATACCTCCGAAAGTTTTCAGAACCTTCCAAACAGCTCCTGACTGGGAACAAAGCATCCTTGGGAATCTTTCATATTCAAGCCATAAGAAATGCTAAGCCATAAACATAGTAAGAAAAGGTACCAAGAGCTGCTAAAGTTGAGTTTTCAATGTATTATAAAGTATCAATGTGTTATCAACATGTGATGCTTTACCACAAATCTTCAAGTTTATAGAATTATAAAATGAGCCAAAATTCTTCATCCTTCTCTGTATCTGTCCGCCTTTCAATGGGGCTTACCGGGTCCCTGATCAGAAAGCCGAGCCCTCCCTCTTAGCCCTCAGAATGCTCTGAACCCGAGGATGAAGTACAGGTGAGAACAGAAGCCTCCTATGGCCAGTGTCTCAGACCTTCTACAGGCCCTGGAGGAGTCAATGCTAACAAACGGAAGAGCTTCTGTGTGGGAGACAGAGGACACTCACGGGGCTGGGGATGGAGTCCGGATCCAGCTTCCTCTGGAGCTGGGGTGCTGGCCCAGCCATCTGAGCAGGACCTCCAGGGAAGCTTCCTGGGTAAGACATCTGTGCACCTCCCATCTGCGGTCCATAGTTGGTTCCTTGAAAAAAGAAAAAGAAAAAAAAAAAAAAAAAAAGGAAAAGAATAAATGACAGTGTCCAGACGCAGGTGTGAGAGTCACTGACAATATCACACTGCTGAATCAAGCATGCCACCAAGTTCGTCTTGTTAAATAAAGCAGGAGGCTAAGAGGGAGTTCCTACACTCCCTGTTTAACTTGCCATTCTGATGCTATCCAGAGACTACTGTCCCTTCGCAGTTGACACAGAAACAAATCTGACTTCCTCTAAGGATACCCCCAGGTGATTCCCCCCTTCTTGGCTTCACCCTGCCCACCTTACCTTGCTGTGGAGGGTAGCCAGCACCCAGGGTCTGCCCTGGTGGAGGTGGGGGCTGATACTGGGCATTCAGAGGAGCTGGTGCAGGAAGGCCATCTTGCCTGTGAGTTGGTGGAGACATAGGAGAGGCACCAGGGCCGTTCAGGGCGGTCGGGGGTGGTGGTGGAACCTGAGGTCCTGGCTGCAGAATAGATGGTTGTGCTGGTTGTGGAGGCCCCTGGAAGGCACCTGCTGACTGGGGGCCAGGCAGACCCTGGCTCTGGGGAGTCACGCCCACACCTGTGGGAGAGAGAAGTCCACGGTTCAGAGCCACATTTCTCAGAGCTCTGATGCCTACAAAGTATATGACAGAGACGTTTATTTTCCATACATAAATCAAAAGGGCATGTTTGTGGATTACATATTCATGTATATATGGTGACCACAAATTAAAATTATCCCACAGAAAGTGATATAAATATTACTTGGAGCCATCTTTTTTTCCAAATAGAATGTCTTAGAAGAGCATAAAAGCAACACTTCTAGTTTTAGTAAGAATTTCTGTTTTAAAAAGATTTAGTATTTGTGTATGTGTGCATGTGTTTATGTGTGTGTGTGTGTGCGTGTGCGTGTGCATGTGCGTGTGCGTGTGTGTGTGTGTGTGTGTGTGTGTGTGTGTGTGTGTGTGCATGTGTGCTCATATTGAATGAAGGTCAGAAGAAGGAGTTAACATTAAAGACAGTTGTGAACAGTCATGTGGATTCTGGGAACTGAACGTGGGTTCACTGTAAGAGCAGAAAATGCTCTTAACCCCTGAGCCATCTCTCCAACCCCAGTGAGAGACTTCCTAACAACGCAAATTTTAACCCAAGTGCATTAACTTTATATGTGGCCCATGCACTAATTTAAAAACATCTACATCTCCTATAAAATCTTTAATATAAAAGAAAAAAATTATAGAACAAGCATCGTTCAGATAATTTACACCTTCAGTGAAGCATTTGCATTCTGAGTTTAACTTGACCAAACGAGTTCAGAAGTATCAATACTTCTGACAAAGTAGGCTTGAGTAGAAAGGGAGTATTGCTGGCTAGTTTAATGTCAACCTGACGCAGCTAGAGCTCTTTTAGAAGACAGAACCTCAGTTGAGAAAATGTCCCCCACCAGACTGGCCTGTGGTACATTTTTTTGGTGACTGATGTAGAAAGGCCCAGCTCACTGTGGACGGTGCCACTCCTACCTGATGTCTGTAAGAAATTAGGCCAAGCAAACCACGGGGAGCAAGGCAGTAAGCAGCACTCCTCCATGACCTCTGCGTCCATCTCTGTCCCCAGATTCCCACCTCAAGCTCCTGCTCTGACTTCCCTGGATGACTGACTACAATGTAAGACAAAATAAACTCTTTCCTCCCCAAGTTGGCTTTAGTCGTGGTGTTTTATTATAGTAACCAAACCCCAACTAAGGCATAAACTGGAAGCAGGTTTAGGGTATGGCTGTCACAGACCTGACTGTGTGGGTTTTTAGATTATCACAGCGTTTGAACTTCAGGTTGAGAAGGCCTTTGAGTCTCAGAGATCAATGAGCTGTTCTGTTGGAACTTAGAAGATAATGCTGTGAGCAGTGCAGACAATTGAGGCCTGACTTGGAAGTTTCAGAGAAAAGCAAAGACACTACCAGGGCCATCTGTGTGATACTTTCATGCTAAGAATCTGTGCTATCAGCTGGAGCTGAAGAACTGGTTGGAATGAGCAAGAGATTAGAACCACTGGACTAAAGGAGGACATTTGCTCTGCTGAAAAAATTATGGATGCTGGTCAGCTGGAGCCAGAGACTCTGCTGTGATTAAGAAGAGACCCACCTCATTGAGGCAGAACCTTCTGGGAAGTGTTTCCTCAGGGTCAGCACACAGACTGTGGTCCAGAGGAAACCAAGGCTGTATCCTGTGCTGGCAGCCAAACTTGATGTGTCAGTTTCCCAGGTGGTAGTGGTTTTGAAGGCAAGACAGAGTCATAGAGAGCAACTGAGGTTTGGCACAATGACTGACCAGGATAGGACATTGATCAACGTGCAACCTCTATTGCAGTTGGAGCCCCAGGACTGAGGAGTCATGGAGAGAAGCTGAGGTTCAGTACCATGTGACCAAGCAGAGTCCCTGAAGAATGCCCAGCTGCAGCAGAACCCAGCATTTTGGAGATGCTAGTTATATAGGCCTCTACATCAGTTCCTGCCTCCAGGTTTTTGCCTTGAATTCCTGGCCCAACTTCCCTCAGTGATGAATAGTTGCTTGGAAGTATAAGCTAAAATAAACCCTTCCCAATGTTGCTTTTGGTCATAAGGTTTTTTTCACAGCAATAGAAAAATA
>NC_034593.1:111717190-111724494 GCF_900095145.1 Mus pahari | reverse complement strand
GAGAGGGAGAGGGAGAGGGAGAGGGAGAGGGAGAGGGAGAGGGAGAGGACATATCCCTGAAAGCACTGGTTTTCAACCCTCCTAATGCTACAGTCGTTCCTCATACTGTGGAATTATATTGTGGTAACTCCCAAACATAAAATTATTTTGATGCTACTTCATAACTACAATTTTTTCTACTCATGAATTGTAATGTAAATATCAGATATGTAGATGGTCTTGGGCCACCCCTGTGAAGGGGTTGTTCAACCCCCAAGGGGGATCCCGACCCACAGGTTGAGAACGTTGTCTTAAAGTGTACCACGTAGCCATCCTGCTACTAAGTGGGCATTTGTGCGCTCTCCTCTTTTCTGGTTTGTGGCACCTGAGATTTGATTTCACAGTGTTAAAAAACTCTCTGTGAAACAATAAGCATTGTGTTTTTAATTTTGAGGTCTCATATTAAACAAACAATTTTAAAATAAATCTCACCACTCCTCAGATAATTACTTTGTTTAATGCTTACGTGTGATGTCAGCATTTTTGTTGTTTATTGCTCCAGCAATGTACCATGCTCTGAGGGTTCTTCAATTATATTGAAATAGTGGCAACAGGCTCAGGAGAATCAGAACCAGCGCCAGACACAGTATCAATGGCTTATGTACAAGGTAGCATTTTAACATGTCATGCCTGAGTTATGTCTGCCTTAAAAAGGAAGAAATGATGAGGTGGGAGTGTAGCTCAGTGGTCAGCGGTGGCCTAGCACGTCTACGGTTCTGGGTTCACCTCCAGCAGCACAGAGAATACCGAATAGGCACCATAAAGGAACAGTGACAAGTCACGCTTACCATAGCTGTTGATCTGCATGGTGTTGAACTGACTGCCCAGCTGGGTGACAGAGGAAGTGGACCCAGGACCTGGGTAAGATGACTGTGGCAGGGGCTGGCCTGACGCATAAGAGGGGGCCACACTATTGACAGGTGGGGGTCCTGGAAATCTAAGAGACAAATGGTATTGATAGTATCACTGAGTATCTTAAGCAAACAACATACGCAATAGCGAATATATTCTAAAACAAACAAGCCCTCTGCATGTTAAGAAAAATGACTGATATTGTGCATCATATATTTAATCTTATATGAGTTCAAAATAACCCATGTGGAAGTGCATGTCCACTCGCACATTTCCTATGGCAAAGTAGAGAAACGTTTTTAACATGAACACAAAGCCACCTTTGGAAGACAGTTTGGAAAGATCAACCCAAGGCTACTTCACATACAGTAAACTTCATCAATAGAAGAAAACAAAAACAACAACAGTGTCAATAACCAAGAACCCCTGGTTTATGGTTGCATCTTTGTGATCATTCAGACCCAGTTTTTAAACAAAATGTGGCTTGTCTTACATCCTGAATCCAGCAGGGCACTCCATACACAGTGATGTCTGCCATTGTTTTGCAACACTGCAGTAAGTCTGGAGTTGGTTTTTTGTTTGTTTTTGTTCTTTAAAAACAATTCATCCCACTTTACATTCGATGCAGTTTAAAACTATGTCTGCTGTGTGTCCTTGTCACTGTTTTGATCTAAACAATGGCTACCAAGCATCGGTTCCATCCTGAGGATACAACACAGGAAGCTAACGAATACCTGGGGGCCATTATGACTCTTTTCTTACTAACTTTGAACTGTGAGTAAAACTTGAGGATTCTCAGACTGCATGGCCTGATTTCAATGTCTTTATCTGGAACCAGAGGCCATTGTCTCTGTTACTGTGTCTTGACTTCCATCCCTAATCCAGAGCCTAGGAGTCATCTGAGAGAGGAGACAGCTCATCTCTATCACGGGAGGGGGGGGAACAGGGAGGGTGAGGACAGGGATGGGGGTGGGGGGGCAGCCTCTTCCGGGTCTCAGGGCCCGCTTGCTGCAACACTGTATACTCCCTAATCTTGTTATTTTTCCAAACTGAATAATTATTTCAAAGGAACAAACCAAAAACTTCTCAAGCCATCACTTCAAGTGCATGTTGGGAATTATTCCAGAATGGTATCACACACTTCCTAAGTAAGGGAAGGGCAGACTCTGTATCCCACGTGCCTCACAAGACAAGCATGTCTACGGCAGATAACTTGTTAAAGCAGAGTTGATAATGTTTTAATCCCAAAATATTCCTAAGAAAAATGCCTCTCTGAAAAATTTTAGAACCACCATAATTAAATTAAGTAGCCTTCAATTTCAATATATTTAGGAAAAGAATGAACAAAGATAGAGAATTACAAAGGTAAATAAAATTTTTATTACACTGTGTGTGTGTGTGTGTGTGTGTGTGTGTGTGTGTGTGTATACACATCACACTGCAAGGTTAGAGATCAAAGGACAGTTTGCAGGAGTCTTTCTTCCTACTACATGGGTCTTTGGAATCAAGCCTACGTTGTATAGTTTGCTGGAATTTGCCTTTAAGCACTGAGCCCTCTTAGCTTTGGAGAGTAAGTTTTCTTTATGTCTCTTTGCTGGCTGTGAATCATTCAGCTTGAAATGTGACTCTTGTCTTGGGCTGACAAATGATTTCAACAACTGCCCAAAGATGTGACTGGTAAATTCATTGCTACATAAAAAAGAAACAGTTTGTCTTTGCTTTGTCAAGAAATGACACTTCATTCCCTAAAGTTCCTGGGGAATTCACACAGGGAGTAACTCTATAGATAACTGAAGTGCATCACAGAGTTTGGACATGATACACAATCCTGGGAAGGCAGCAGTTAAACTGGGGAAGTGTATTTAATTGTCTGAGACCCAAAAATCATGTGCAGAAGGGTTTAACAAAATACAATATTTTTTTAAAATATAAAATTCCATGGCTCACTTTTTTTTCTTTGTAGCCATTTCAGTTAGAACAAAGTACCTTTCAAACAGAAGTGGTGACATAAATAGTCTCTGGTTTTTATTGTGTTCTGTTTTGTTAAAGGCTAAAGATTTGGTACTGGAGAGATTGCTGGTTAAGGGACACACGTTGGTTTTTTAGGACCATAGTTCACTTCTCAGCCCCCTTATCAGGTGGTTCAGAAGTGTCAGAAACTCCAGCTATAGGGGATCCCATGCCTTCTGGCTTCTGCTGACACCATGTGCACACAGATGCACACATAAATAAAGGTTGTTAAATTTTAAAAAAGACTAAAGATTTAAAATACAGAATGAGAGATTGTACAACCACCAGATATTACTTTAACCCATAAATACTTACTTACTGTCCATTTCTTATGCATTGGGAGTTAAGTTTCAAAATTTATAAATAAATTATCTCTTTCTGACAAGCTTAAACATTCTTAGTCTTAAACATATGGCTTTTTAAAAACATAATGCCCATTTTAAAATTATTTAGAATAGAAATAAATAGATAGCCAAGCTATTATATACAAAAGGGAAAGAAAAATCAGAACACTTAAAATATCCTCTTTGTTACTCTCCCACTGCACACAGCGTGGCTATCAGAGGTAGGGAACCCAGCCTGCAGCTGGAGCCTGGGCAGCCACCAGATGCCTGCCTCTTCCTCCCATACTGTCTGCCCTTCCAAACTGTGAAAGCAGGCAGGAGAGATAAACCTATCCTGCTACGACACACTGTGGTTAATGGTGACACACACCTTTGATCCCAGCACTTTTCAGGCAGAGACAGACGATTTCTGAGTTCGAGGCCAGCCTGGTCTACAAAGTGAATTCCAGGACAGCCAGGGCTATACAGAGAAACCCTGTCTCGAAAAACCAAAACAAACCAAAACAAAAAGATAAACCAGAGTTATGTTTGATAGACTAAGAAATACTCAGATACATATTTTAATTCACTGTTTCATTTAATATCAGAAAAGAACAGAGCTACCACCAAGTACCCACTTTAAAAAGTCATATAATGACCAAAACTTTGTCTCAATCTAATCTTAAACCTTGGTAGCATTGATTTACTTCTCTGTCCCCATATTTTTGTCAATATTTGGAGATAAGGTATAACTATGGTTTAATCATGCCCCATCCATAATTCTAGCACTGAAACGTGACAGTATCCAGAGGCTACAGAGGCGCCCATCTCATAAATGGGATGTGGTCTCCTTTCCAAAGCAGGTCGGGCAGGCACTTGATCCTTCCTCCAGTATTCAAGGTACCATGTTGGAAGCAGCAAGCAGCCTTCATCAGACAGCAAGACTGCTGCAGCCTCCACCATGGCCTCTGTAGTCTCCAAACTGGTGAGAAATGAATGTCTGCTTTTTGTAGTGCCTAGTGTCCGAGTTCTGTAGCGGCCTCACAAAATAACTAAAGCAGCAAATTATTTCAAGATCGAAACAAAATCTGCATTTTAAACATTAAGCCCATAGAGAGGAGAAAATCAAATCCTATCCTTTCCCTATGAAAAACACTGAAGAGAGGCTGGAGGGATGGCTCAGTGGTTAAACGAACTTGTTGCTCTTGCAGAGGACCCGGGTTTGAGTCTCGGCACCCATGTGAGTGTAACTACCCATACACACAAAAGAAAGGGGGAAAAGGCACTAAAGAAAGGATGGGGATTTAGCTCTGTGAAAAAACACTTCCCAGCACGTGCAAGGCCAGGGAGCCAAGGCTCAGCAACACAAACAGGCAAAGCCTTATTTTCATCCCTACCTCTATTGGCATGCAACCAATATCTTAGTAGTCTCCTAACTACAGTTTGGGAAGCTGGGTCTCCTTCACTCCCTTAGTCACTATTTCTTGGTCAAAATAGATGGATCACAACTGAGTAGCTGTCATATTTTCCCTACGATGAAACTACTGACTTTTTAAGAGAATAAATTTTAACAGATTAATCTCACCTACAGATGCCTTAGGTAGAAAACTTTAGAAATACTTGTAAAGTTAAAGACGGTTGTCCTACCTCAGCCACGATCAAAAGAACAAATGACTGGGTATGACTTTCAGATTATATCAGATATTTCTTTTGAAATAACAGGTCTTTAAGATTTTTTTTAAATTTTTTAAGATTGATGATGATGATGATGATGATGATGATGATGATGATTTGAATTCTGTGTATGTTGAGGGGGGGTGTGCACATAAATACAAGTGTCCACAGAGGTCAGAGGGGTGAGATCCTCTGGAGTTGGGGTTACAGGCAGTTTTAAGCCATGTGATGTGGGTGCTGGGAATTGAACCCAGGTCCCGAGGAAGAGCAGTATGAGCTTCTAACCACTGAGCCATCTCTCCAGCCCTATTCATTTTTATTTTTATGTGTATGAATGTTTTCCCTGCATCATGTATATGCCTGGTGTCTATAATGATCAGAAGATAATGTTAGATGCCCCAGACCTGGAGTTATATATGGTTGTGAGCTTATTGTACTGGGAACCAAACCTAGGTCCCCTGTAAGAGCAACAAGTGCTGTTAAATAACCGAGGCGACTCTCTAGCCCCAAAATACCACTGTTTTAAACTCATGTACATATTCACACATTAAGACAACACTCTTAAGTTTGAATTGGCAAAAGTCCTATCTCTGTGAATGAGCCTCTAGGTAGGAATGAGGTGTTGCCACCCACAAAGAAGGATTACACAGTCAGCTGTGGGGACAGATGCCTGAACTCCCTGTCCTGGGGAGGGTGAGGCAGGGAGATCATCACTTACAGGCCAGCTGTTATGCGGTGACTGTAAAAGAAAAAGGGAAACTAAGCTGCATCAGCAAATGGCAGGCCCTGTCTATCTGCCCATCTGTTTGTCTGTCTGGCCACTGCCTCCACCCCCACCCCCACCTGTGGATCCAAATGTAGCACTCTCGACTACTGCTCCAGTGGCTGCCTTTATGGCACCATGCTCCCTGACATGATGAAAATGGATTGAACTGTACATAATTCCCCAATTAAATACCACCTTTTAGAAGAGTAGCCTTGGTCATGATGTCTTTGCACAGCAACTGAATGGTGACTAAGACAGTGGGTTTTTCCAAAGCTCCTTAGTGTTATCTTTCTCTCTTCCGACCCCTTCCTCTGTCCTGGCCTCCATTCCATCTACTTCCCCCCTTAAACATCTCCCCTCCTGTTCTTCACAGACAAGTGGCAACCTGTGTGTGGTTGTCCCTCCTCCATTATTCCCCCTCAACACAAACACAAGGGCCCCTTCCTAATTTCGTGCCTCCTGAAGCATTCCAATTTAAACACACACATCTACATATGTATATCTACGTCTACAAATCTACAGACCCACTGCTGGCTTCCAAACATGAGAGAGGGCATGCGGCATTTCTCTTTCTGGGTATGGGTGATCACACTCAGAATGGTTATATCCCGTTCCCTCCATTTACCTGAAGATTTCCTTTTTCTTAACCGCTAAGAAAATTCCACTTTGCAGCGGCAGCTTTGTCCTTTCATTAGCCATTCCTCAGCTGATAGAGACCTAGGCTCCTGGCTATTAGGAACAGAATAGCAATGAACATGGATAAGCAGCTAGCTCTGGAGAGACCTTTGGGTATAGGCCCAAGGGTGGTCTCGCTGGATCATGTGGTAGATCTGTTTATTTCTAGCTTTTTAAGAACCCGCATTGCTCTCCTTCGTGGCTATTCCAGTTTGTGCTCCCACCAACAGTGAATATTGCTTCTCCTTTCCCCAGATTCACTCCAGAACTTATTGTCCTTACTTTTCTTGATCCTAGGCAGTTTGGCTGGGGTAAATGAAGTCTCAAGGTAGTTTAATTTGCATTTACCTGATGGTAAGTCAGTAGTAGGTCAGGGAAGTCTTATACCCCCCCCCCAAACAACACAGACTACTGTTCTTGCTGGCAGTAATATTACTGCAGAACTTCACAGTAAGATTCTTTTGCTAAAGATATTGCACACCTGAGTCACGGGACATAGAAAGACCAAGCTGACACTAAACTGAAATTTTCCTCCCTACTGACTGGCTTTCATGATGCTAGACGTTGCTATGCAGGTTGCTAGGAGGAAGGGAGCCAGCACAGTCTTATTGAGCTGTCACAGCTGTCAACCTAGTAGACTATGGTAATGACCAGCATGGTAAGATGGATCACGGTTGCAATAGTGGCATTAGTGTTCTGGGGGAAACCAAGCGCTCCTGGGTTTAATGCCTGGCGTACAGGAGGACATGAACACTCAGTACTGTAACTATGAGCAAGACCTCATAGTCAGCGGACTCACCCCTCGGGGTTAGCCTATTATTGGTGTTCTCTAAATGGACATAGTATCAAAATGCCCTCTAAATATATTTACAATTATGCCCACTGATAAGCATGGCTCTCAGACCTCAGTAAGAGAAGATTCTTTTTTCTTTTTACAACGAATAGAGATTAAACAGAGACACTAA
>NC_034593.1:111710493-111716839 GCF_900095145.1 Mus pahari | reverse complement strand
GAGAGAGAGAGAGAGAGAGAGAGAGAGAGAGAGAGAGAGAGAGCAAAGAAGTAAGGAAGGTGTTTCAGATTCTGAGAGGACTTGAGGAGAAGGATGGGTGTGTGTGTGTGTGTATTTCTCAAACAATAAGCTAACATTTTGTTTTTGAAAAGTTTTTTTAAAACATAAAAGATAAAAAGTGCAAAGAAAGAAGGAATTAATGAAAGGAGAGGAGAAGAAAAGGGAGGAACAGAGAGAGAGGAAGGTCACACACATCTGGTCTCCTCTGACAGCCTGTCATCAGATTAGTGTGACTCACTCTCAGATCACTGTACCCTTTGCCTTTGCCCTGCCACGTGTGTATGGAAACGTGTCCCATGGAGCAGATAACAGGCAACCTGGAAACCCAGCTTTAAAGGTTAGGCTTCCCTCCTGACGTTTCTAACTTTCAAACCTACTTCCAACCTTTAGGTCAGTATTTAAGTTGTACCCTGTTAAAAAGCATGCAGGGGGAAGAATAGGACCTAATTGTGCTTCCTAGCAACCAGAGTCGAGGTAGATTCCCAAACCAAGCTTCCTGGAGACTCCGGATTAGGCAGGGCAATCACAGATAGCAGCAAGTGGACTCTCTATCCGGTAATATGGCACACTGTACCCAGTGGAACGACACTGAGAGCTGCTGACATGTCCTGAGCCTATGGACTGTAATGAATGCTGTGTGCTGTGCAAGGCGGTTTGTAGGCAAAATCCTCATGACCGTGGATTAGAGATGTTAACTATGAATGATGAGAGAGCAAAGACACAGAGGTTAGGTTAGTTATACATCAGTCAACACCAGGACATTCTGAGAAATGTGTCACTGTATAGACATCAGAGGGTATACAAACCTGAATGGAAATGCCTATCTTATACTTAGGGTATAGGGAGTGTATACATCTTGCTGTTCTGAGATTCAAGATGAGCAAAATAACACTGGAAGAAATCGAGTAAAAGGGAAAGAATACAAGCAAGCAATGCAGTGAAGTAGCTCCTTCAAGCGCCTACTGCTGAACACCACAGTGAGTCTCAACAGACTTCTCTAAGTGCCAACACTCTAGTGCGGGCACCACATCCCTACCCAGGGCTCTGTGCTGGCAGTGAACACCAGTGGCACCTCAGACATGTGGGTAATGTGTTTGGGGGTGATGACTGTCACCTTGGGGCTCCAGTGTCACTAGCCCCAGGAATTTTCCAGCTTCATTATAACCTGTAGACCACACTACACATGGGGATAACAAGTCTATGCAGCATGCGACTAGAACTTGTTTGGCCAACAACCCCTGAGGCATGCCTGCAAACATGGCCTGTCCCTGGGGTCACCACTCCTCTGGATGCCAGCCCTCTGCTGGGCTCATGATGCCATTCCCAGAAGTGACATCAAAGAGATCCATCAGTTAGGCCAATACCAGTGACCACATTTGTTCTCAGAATCACTGATTCCATCTTTGCATTTCTTTTTCTAAAGTCCTGAAAGGGCAGGGAGGGAGTTTACAGCAATGGCCTGTCCTGGGTCTTCTTCCTTCTTCTGGACTGGCAAGATTACTTCTTCATGTCACCCCAGGCTACCCTGCTGCTGAGGCAGGAGCTACCTCTAGGTTGTCAGCATTTCTCTTCCTTCATTCTGTCCTTTCTTCCTTCCTTCCATCCTTCCTTCCTTCCTTCTGTCCTTCCTTCCTTCCATCCTTCCTTTCTTTTTTTTCTTTCTTGCTGTTGCCCCATCTTGCTTACTTTTTTCTTTCTTTTTCCTTAAGATATCTTTAAACTTCAAGACCATTTTTGACAATTCCATGTGTTTATACAGTGCACTGTGATCATATGAACTCCCCAGTCCTCTCTCTTACCCTCCTCCCTTTCCTGTTCATCTCATGCTTCTTAACTAGCTTTCATGGCCTGGTAGGTGTCTGGGACATGGGGTATGGCTTTTCAGTCAGTAAGTTTAATTAGTGTCGAGTGGATGAACAAGAGTGGAAGGCTGCTTCCTGGAGCATGGGCGACTTAGCAACGGCTACCTCACTGAAAAAGACGGCAGACCCTCCATCCCTGGTAACCACTGGCTGCCAATAGCTCCTCTGGAGGAGAGGATTTCAGGAGCGTATCCCCAGATCCATGATGGAATGTTGAGGACCTAATTTTGTACTGGCCCTGTTTAGGCCTCCACAGCCCCTGTATACTCGTGGTTACTGATGACATCACGGCCAGGAGAGCATCCCTCCCCACCCTCTGGCTTTCACATGTTCTCATCCCTTCTCCTGCAGGATTGCTGAACATAGGAAGGGTGATGTCCCTGTTCTGCTCAGTTAGGAGTCTCTGCATGCATGGTCATCCCCCATCAAAAGGAGACTTTCCTGACCAAGGCTTTCCTCAGGCTGTGTCTGACTTTCTCTTTATCAACGTTTTACAAACACCAACGCAAGCTGTATTTCTTGAGCTGCTATTACAGCAGGCCTTGTCAATTTGCAGCAGCACCAGTCTTATGAATATAATGTAAGTTTATATTTTAGATTATATATTTTACATTAAAATACTAGAAAGTATTTTACCTATATGTTCATTTAGAAAAAAAAAAAGTAGATTATGCCTTAGAGAGACCTCGCTGGGAACAAACAGGCTTTTTCCAGCTTCACAGAGGCCACCATGATGTCCTTTGAAAAGTACCTTGAGATTCCATCTCACACCAGTCAGAATGACTAAGATCAAAAATTCAGGCAACAGCAGATGCTGGCGAGGATGTGAAGAAAGAAGAACACTCCTCCATTGCTGGTGGGATTGCAAGCTTGTACAGCCACTCTGGAAATCAGTCTGGCGGTTCCTCAGAAAATTGGACATAGTAATACCGGAAGATCCCGCAATACCTCTCCTGGGCATATACCCAGAAGATGTTCCAACTGGTAATAAGGACACATGCTCCACGATGTTCATAGCAGCCTTATTTATAATAGCCAGAAGCTGGAAAGAACCCAGATGTCCCTCAANAGAGGAATGGATACAGAAANTGTGGTACATTTACACAATGGAGTACTACTCAGCTATTAAAAACAATGAATTTATGAAATTCTTGGGCAAATGGATGGATCTGGAGGATATCATCCTTAGTGAAATAACCCAATCACAAAAGAAGTCACTAGATATGCACTCACTGATAAGTGGATATTAGTCCAGAAACCTAGAATACACAAGATACATTTTGCAAAACACAAGAAAACCAAGAAGAAGGAAGACCTACGTATGGATACTTCATTCCTCCCTAGAATAGGGAACAAAATACCCATGAAAGGAGTTACAGAGACAAAGTTTGGAGCTAAGATGAAAGGATGAACTATCCAGAGACTACCCCACCCAGGGATCCATCCCATCATCAGCCACCAAACCCAGACACTATTGCACATGCCAGCAAAATTTTACTGAAGGGACCCTGATATAGCAGCTTCTTGTGAGGCTATGACAGTGCCTGGCAAACAGAAGTGGATGCTCACAGTCAGCTATTAGATGGAACACAGGGTCCCCAATGGAGGAGCTCGAGAAAGTACCCAAGGAGCTGAAGGGGTCTGCAACTCTATAGGTGGAACAACAATATGAACTAACCAGTACCTCCAGAGCTCGTGTCTCTAGCTGCATATGTAGCAGAAGAGGGTCTATTCGGCTATCATTGGGAAGAGAGGCCCCTTGGTCTTGCAAACTATATATGCCCCAGTACAGGGGAATGCCAGGGCCATGAAGCGGGAGTGAGTGGGTAGGGGAGCAGGGGCGGGGGGAGAGTATAGGGAAATCTCGGGATAGCATTTGAAATGTAAATAAAGAAAATATCTAATAAAAATTATAATAGTTTGTGTTAATTGTAAAAATTAAAGTAAATATTTAGCTGAAAAAAAAAAAGAAAAGTAGACTTCAAATTCAATTTTAAAAAAAGCTATTGGTTTCCCCAATAACAGGCATGTCATTATGCACCAGTGAGTATACCTTGCCTGGAAGATTTGATTGTACATGATACAGGATCCACAGCTAAGTTAGATTATTCTTGGGTTCCTGAGGCAGAATTTTACTCTGCAGCCCAGGCTGGCTTGGAGCTATATACCCCAGGCTAGCCTTGAACTCCTGACAATCCTCTGGCCTTAGTGTTCCATAGTGCTAAGCACACTGTGCCCAGAGGTCCTCAACACTGTGCCCCCTCCTTCCCCACCCATCATGCTTTGGAAACTAAAGGCAGTAAGATGACAAGACCTTTGAATCCTTGCTCTGTGCTCAAGCCACACGCATGCTCACAAGTTAAACTCAATTTTTTTGTCTCTTGTGTGAAGCTGCTCTGTGGTCCCATAGCTACATCTTGGTGGCAGTTACCACAACAAACAAAATCCAGCAGTGTCCGACTCAGAAGCCACACAAGAGCATTAGCTGGTGATTTCAGAACCTCCCTTTTCTCACTGACAGGAAGGACAGACAGACAGCCTTCCTCAAAGACACGGGTTGACACTAAAGACTTAACTCCTGTGCCCCTCTTCCCTCTACCTGACAACCTGGGAAAGGAGCTAGGACATGGGGCCTCAGGCCACCCTGGGAGCTGGTCCAAGGTAAATGCAACTAGGAGCCAGACTGTGGCCGGTGACAACAGCTTGGCAGCTTGGGAATAAATAACACTGGGATTCCGGAGCCTGGAGGTGTGCATGCTGCTGGCTCCATCCCAGGTGACAGTCCCTTATGGGTCACAGCCTCTAAATATCTCAGGCGTATAGTTCTTGGTTTTCCAAGGCCTGCCTCTGACGTCCTCTTTTTCAATTCATTACAAACAAACAGAAGCTGTAATTTTTTTTTTTTTTTTGAGCTGATTTTACAGCAGGCCTGCCAATTCAGAGTCCCTCATTGTCCCATGTATTCCTTCCCTATCAAACCTTTAGACTCTACCACTGACCTCAATCCGATTTGATGTTAAACCTGCATTGAGCACTTGCTGGTAATGAGCTCAGGTGTGTATGGCAGCTCTGGAGAAGAGAATGGTCCAAGTCTTGTTTCAGTGTTTTGTTTTGGTCTGAGATCTGAGTGGGGGGGGGGGGTAAGGGGGGGAGTGGGAGTAGAGGAGGGTGTCACTATGTAGCCCTGGCTGGCCTGGCACTTACTATGTAGATCAGGCTGGCCTCAAGCTCACTGAGATCTGCCTACTTCTACTTCTCCAGAGCTAGGATTAAAGATATGTGTGGCCACGCCCAGAATGGTCTAATATGTTGTAAGACAGACAGAGACTAGGTATCTAAAGGACTAGAGAGCAACATGAAACTCTAAACAGAATAAGCTGACTATAACCACAAACTAGAACGCATGGCACTGACACGGGCCATTTTTATGTATTTTCAAATACAGACTAACTCTTCTGCCCTGAGCCTTTCTAAAAGCTTGTTTTCTAGGGCAGTTCTCCAGTAAACATTTTTTTAAGATATGAAACTTACCAAGAGATTAAACTTTCAACCAAGAAACATGCGAGTTGAGAGGGTCCTATGGAAGAATATTTTAGGGCATATGCAAATGAAGATTGACAAGTACTTAGCTCACCTTTGAGGAAGATGGCCTGGGGTATGGGCTCCATTGGGGCCAAACTGTGGGGGTCCAGGGGGTAAAGGGCCTGGGGGTAGCATCCCTGAAGGAGCAGCGGCTCCCGAAGGCCCCAATGGTTTCATCACACCTGCAACAGAAGGGAGCAGAGTTAAGGGCATGTTAAAGTACACAGGGAGATGATAAAGGGGGAAGATTAGGGCTGGAGAGATAGATAGCTCAGTGGTTAAGAGCACGGACTGTTCTTCCAGAGGTCCTGAGTTCAATTCCAAGCAACCACATGGTGGCTCACAACCATCTATAATGGGATCTGATGACGATCTGGTATGTCTGAAGACAGCTACAGTGTACTCATATACATAAAACAAATAAAAATGGAAGATTAACATTAAAATGAGTGAAGGGATGCTCACAGTCACCTATTGGATGGAACACAGGGCCCCCAATGGAGGAGCTAGAGAAAGTACCCAAGGAGCTGAAGGGTTCTGCAACCTTATACGTAGAACAACAATATGAACTCACCAGTACCCTCAGAGCTCGTGTCTCTGCTGCATATGTAGCAGAAGATGGCCTAGTCGGCCATCATTGGGAAGAGAGGCCCCTTGGTCTTACAAACTTTATATGCCCCCGTACAGGGGAATACCAGGGCCAAGAAGTGGGAGAGGGTGGATAGGGGAGCAGGTCGGGGGGAGGGTATAGGGGACTTTCAGGATAGCATTTGAAATGTAAATAAAGAAAATATCTAATAAATTTTTTTTAAAAAAAGAAAAACAAAAAACAAAAAAAAAAA
>NC_034593.1:111705963-111709753 GCF_900095145.1 Mus pahari | reverse complement strand
AAAGCTCCAAATAACCAGGATACAATTCACAGACCACTTGAAGCTCAATAAGAAGGAAGACAAAAGTGTGGGTGCTTCAGTCCTTCTTAGAAGGGGGAACAAAATACTCACAGGAGCAAACATCGAGAAAGTGTTGAGCAGAGACTAAAGGAAAGGCCATCCAGAGACTGTCCCACATGGGGATTTATCCCATATGCAGTTACCAAACCCAGACACTATTGTGGATGCCAAGAAGTGCATGCTGAAAGGAGCCTGATATGGCTGTTTCCTGAGAGGCTCTGTCAGAGCCTTACAAATATAGCGGCAGACATTAGCAGTCAACCATTGGACTGAGCACAGGGTCCCTAATAGAGGAGTTAGAGAATGGCCTGAAGGAGTTTAAGGGGTTTGCAACCCCATAGGAAGAACAACACTATCAACCAACCAGATCCCTCATCTTGCTTTCTTATAGAAGCCAGGACCACCAGCCCAGGGATGGCACCACCACAATGGGCTGGGCGCTTCCCCATCAATCACTAAGTAAGAAAATGCTGTACAGCTGGATTTTACAGAAGCGTTTTCTCAGTTGAAGTTCCCTCCTTTCAGATAACTCTATGTCAGCATGTGTCAAGTTGACATCAAAGTAGCCAGTACAGAGCACTTTAAGGTTTCTCTATGGAACAGTCTTCCAGCCATCTTTCTCTTTTCTTCTAGAGCAAAGGTGGCAAAAGATAACCTAAGCATTGTGATGGAGACCCCTAAGCCTTGTTGGTACTAACTAGCTGCTGTTCAGTGCTGGGCACGGAACCTCCTCTGAGCTTTGATCTCTGCAAAATAAAAATGAAATCTCCTCTACCCAGCCCGATCAACTTGACCTTTGGTCCTTCCCTCGTCCAAGTGCCCTGTGACCTCCAAGCTGCCCGTGAGCACCTCTGCATCGTGCCTGGTTTCGGCCTTCACGCAGTCTACTTTCTGTTCCCTTCTTCCTACAGTAACCGCACACACAGACACAGACAGACACACAAACACACCCACATACCCCCACACAGGAGGAAATGCAGTAGTCATGGACACACACATGGACTGCAGTCACACAGGAAGACCTTGCCAATGTACCTTCATGAAGATACTTCCATGTCCTTGGGCAATTGAACACACATGATGGTTACAGTGGCAGTTTTTGTGATTACAGACTTAAATGCCTACCAAGATGTTCAAGCAAGAGTCTTAGACCTGAAGACTATCTGTGCAGAGGACAGAGCCCAGGCCCCCACACATGAGGCAAGCCCCTGTAATAGCCCTAGTCACAGCCCAACCCTTTTGTATATTTTATCATTTTAAAATGGAATCTCACTAAACTGACTAGACTGCCTTTGAACTTGCTCTTCAATCCAGACACACTTTTAACTCCAGGGTCCCTGCCTTGGCCTCCTAAACAGACAAGATCATAGGCCCACATCACAGCCTGCGTGAGGAATGCTATATATTAACTTTACCATCATAGTTCTATTTGCAATTTTCCATAGGGTGAAAAAACATAAGTATTAGTATTTAATTTTAAATTATTTTAACTAATAAAAGTATATATTAGTGTAATACCATGTGACACAGATATATTCTATATTTTACCAAGTTAAATATATGTGATAAATATACATTGAATATATATTCAGATATATGTATACACATATATATTTAACCCAGTAAATGTTCAGATATATATGTCTGCTTCTGTCTAACTTAGCTCGCAATAGTCCATCTTTCCCATCCTCCTCCTGTTCTCCCAGCTTCTCAGTTCTCAACATCTATGAGATCAACTTTCTTAGCTTCCACATATGATTCAGATCATGTAGTATTTTTTCTTTCTGTGAATTAAAGGGAAAAAAAAGCACTACACTTTTACATAATGTTTGGCAATGTAAGAAAACCATGAGGCATGCAGTCAACCAACTAGGTTTAAATCCTTCTCCACTGAGTAGCCATGACCAACAAGACCCATGTTTTTTAACCCCGGGTCCCAGCTGTAAGCTTCCTGCTCCCCAAGAGACTTGAGGATCAACTGAAGCCAGAGGTATGAGAACACTCACAACCATTTTCTCTTACCTGGCCATATGCCCTGACTTCCTTCTCATCTTCCTCTTTTACAGTTTATAGTTTAATAAAACATATAGACTACAGTTACGAAACTGTGCTTTATTTTTAAAATGTTGTTTTAATCAACATTTCAGGTTAAATAATTAATGGCCTATATAAGCCAGATACCCCCACCTTTCAAATAAGGAGGTGTATTAGTTCCTATGGCTATAATAAACACTGTGACTAAAAGCAACTTGGGGAAGAGAGAGTTTAATTCATCTTACAACTCTGAGGTCAGACCTCACCATTGAGGGAATTCAGAGCAGGAACTCAAGGCAGGAACCTGGAGGCAGGAACTGAAACAGAGGCCATGGAAGAGTACTATTTATTGGCTTGTTTTCCGTGACTTGATCAATCTGCTATCTTATACTGTTGGGCCCCATTTTGGCCCTGGTTTGGTTCTTGAGGACCCCCACCTCATCAACCATTTGATGATGATGATGGTGGTGGTGGTGGTGGTGGTGCTGATGATGATGATGGTGATAGAGATAGTGGTGGTGGTGATGATAATAAATGCCCTATAGACGTGCCTACAGACCAGTCTGCTGGAGGCATTTTCTCAATTGCGGTTCCTCTTCCCACATAACTCTAGCTTGTGTCAAGAAGACAAAAAACAAACAGAAGCAAGCAAGCGAACAAAGAAAAACTGCAGCCAGGATAGCAGCAGCTTAGTGGCCATTCTGACTAGCCCCCATGTGGGTCAGGAGACTTTAAAGCAGTTCAGAGGCACACAGAGAAAACTCTCGTGTATCTGTCACATTAAGATAGGTTCTCCCTCTTACTTCCGGACGTCAACAACACTTTACACTCATTCAACATGCATTTAGCATGCCTCCAATGCACTAAGAGCACTCATGGAGAAGATACACCATGTAAGAAACGGTGACCCCATCATGTGACCTCTGGCCTGCCTTCACAGGGTCCTGAGCGAGACACAGATGCTCCACCCCTAGAATCCTCTACAATTTGGATTTCTTTTTATGCAAAGCAACACTTCCTTGAGGAGCTCTGACAAGTTCTGTGGTATGGGTTGTCCACCTGGCCTAGAAGGAAGTGATTTTTTGAAAAAGTTCCTGTGTGGGCTATGCATCTCTGTAGACTGGATAAGAAGTTCCTAAGACTCACGCTCTGCCTTTCTCTGTTTCCTGGCACCCTTTAACAAACCCCTTTCCACTACAATGGATTCTGTTATCAGCAAAGTGACTCTGACCAAAATGACATCACAGAAAAGTAGACCTTAAACTGGACCCTGTTTCTAACAAAGAAAAACCAAAATCAAAGAACATTTGTGGGGGAAAAAAATCTTCATCTAAAACAAAACAAATATAAGCTCCCTGTCACATATGCGAATTCTAAAGGGCAGTGCTCCCAAAGCTCTGACCTGGTGGCTACCAATATAAACTTGTGGTGTGGTAGCACCCACACCACCACCTATGCCTGACCCCACTTCCAGAACAGTAACGTGCCTGGCCTCTCTGCTTCCTGCAGCAGATGATGTTTGCCACTCAAAAGACACTTGACAATGTGAGGACATTTTGGTTTTCTAAAACTCCCAGAGGAAGAGGAAGGTACGACTGGAATATGGTAGACATAAACCATGGATGCTGCTAAATGCACAGGACATCTCTCTCTTTCTGTTTTTCTCTCTCTACCTCTGCCTCTCTCTGTCTCTCTG
>NC_034593.1:111700096-111705847 GCF_900095145.1 Mus pahari | reverse complement strand
TCTCTCTCTCTCTCTCTCTCTCTCTCTCTCTCTCTCTCTCTCTCACACACACACATACACACACATATACACACATACACTCCATAAACCTGTTCGATTTGTTACTATGTAACACAAAAATTACAAAGACACAATCATTGGGTGCTGATGGAGATAAGAGTTTGTGGGGAAACTATTCTGGTGGGACAGATACTTCAAAAGGTCACAAGTAGGTTATCTTTCAGAAAACCAACAAAAAGATCGTGTACAGGGTGTGTGGGTGTGGGTGTATGTGAAAAGTTTGTGAGTTGGTACTGGGAAGGGGAACCCCGAACCCCATGCTTGCTAGGCAAGCGCTGTCACTTAGCCCACTCCCCCTAGTACAACAGTGTAGAAGACGGTTTCAAGTCCAGCATAGTGTCAAGAGGATAAAGCAGGAAAACAAGGTTTAACTAAGCTGGGGAAGAGAGCTGCCTGTGAAAGTATGAAGGAGTACGAGATAGAGGGCTGTGAAGACAACACGCGGGCCACCATCTTTCTGGCAGAGCAGGGTGCTCTCAGGCACCAGATGTAAACCACACTCCAGTGACACTTAGTTGGTATCTGTGGTGCAATGGGTGATAGGATAGGGCAGATGAACTGAAAAGAAGAATATGGAGAAAATAATGCAGGCCTAAAGAACTTACTGTATAAAGAGAGGGGAAGGGAAGCCATTAAAGGTTTTAAGCCAAATGATTCATTCATTACGCAAAATCCTTCCAATTCAAGAGCCGATGGCCTGATGAAGGGTCATAACAGAAGCCTAAGGGTGAAGAGACTATTTGTGGCCTGGGTGACAGACGTGTTGGTCTGAACAAACCCAGTAACAGAATGGGAGGGAGGAGAGGTAGGAAAGATGACTGTGACTGCTCAAAACAAGTTCGGGAGACAGGTAGGTGGTACGCATACAAATACGCAGACAAAAACTCAGACATTTAAGATAAAATTAAAAAAAAAATTTTTTAAGTAAACTTTTGGTACTGACTGGATTGGACTAGGTTAAAAAAAAAAAAAAGAGGGATTCTTCTGTCTTGATTTTGGAGCTCTTGTTTGTTTCCTTGAGATAGAGTCCCATATAGCCCAGGCTGGCCTTGAACGTGCCTTCTAGCCCAGGCTGGCCTTGAACTCCTTATCCTCCTGGTTCTATCTTTTAGGTGCTAAGCTTATAGCATGTGTCACCACCACTAGTTTGTTTTCATTTGGTAATAATGAAAAGTTTGGGTGTTGATTCTAATAACTGATGCTCATGTTTAACATGGAATATCAGTAAAATGTAGGCTTCAATAAAAGAGAACAAATTGCTATAAATGAGTATGTCATGCCTGAGCATGCAGGTGAACCAGAGAAAACACTGGTCCAGGCACAGGAAAGACATCTATGCTGAAGAAGTAGATCTGAGAGATACGTGTGTACTTTATGTGTCTTGCTGTACAAGGCTCTTCAAACAATGCTGTTATGTCAATCCATGGCTTCATTCAAAAGCTACCAACTAGGAATATCCCACGTCTCTAAGCCTGAGGATTGATTAGTCATATATAAGTAAAAAGAATAATTTACCTGGTGGGGAGGATGCATGGGATGGGTCCCCATAGTGTCCATAGTGAGGGGGAGAAATGCCCATTCCAGGCTGGGACTGAGAATAGGGGGGTGTCGCCACATAACCTTGTTGGCTCATTATGAAAATATCATTCCAGAGGAGAGCTACTGCAGAATAACCCTGCAAGAGTAAAGGCGAGAAGTTAGCAGGAGGATTTTAGATAACTAATGCTACTAAAAATATAAACATAATCAAGAAACATTTCAGATGTCTTGAAGAAAACTGTGTCCATTCTGGAGATAATCTTCATTTTATACAACACTCTTTTCATAGTATTATCCCCTGGATATGGCTTAAGACATCTCTTAGGAATCCAGTAATGTCACTTCGGGGGTCCCAGGAAATTTCGCAGGCACAAATCTGAATAGTAATTGCTACCACGTTTCCCCCTAGATGCCTGAATTGCTTTGAACAGTCTCTCGTTAGTATTCGTCCAAGATGCTAGGGCTTCTCTCTGACTTAGGTGACATCACACCTCTAAGAACATAGGCACCTATATTTAATGGAACTAAAAAAAAAAAAAGCCTTTCATACGTGGGTAGTCATAAACAGTCACAAATATAACAGTCCCATCTTGACTCTATTCAGAGCCCAAGTACTAATTAGCTTTACACTTTTATGTTTCCATGTTTTGCTAAAACATACCTCCTAGAGAGGTTTTTAAGAGGCATTTTTGTTTATTTGGTTGGTTTCTGCAGAGACAAGTTTTCCCTTGTAGTTCTTGCTGCCCTGAACTTACTCAATAGACCAGGCTGGCCTCGAACTCAAAGAGATCTCCCTGCCTCTGCCTCCCTAGTGCTGCGGTTAAAGGTGTGCGCCACCACATCTGGCTTTCAAACCATTTGTAACAAGACAGGAGGTGCTCTGAAGCTTTGTGACACAGTAAACTCAAGAGGCTCTTTGGGCCTCAGTTTTCTGTTCTAGAAAATGAAGTGTCCAAAAGCCATATTAGTTGTGAAACCCTGATTCTCTAGTTTCCTTCCAGTTTCTCCATCAAGCATTTGGGTACCTCTCCTTTCTTCTCTTTGCTGTGGTTTAAGGTAGAGGTTTAAGGTAAAGATTCGTGATGTCTTCTAAGTAAGACATGGGGTCTCTTTATTCTGGAAATGGCATGCAAATTTCAAACGTGAAGACTAACATCCACGATTTGGTTTTGTTTTCATATTAAACCTTCAGCTTCCGAGTAGCAACCAAGAGTATGATGAGGTCACTGTCTTCTTAAGGGAGGACAGAAAGGCAGACAAAGGTCTCCAGTCCACAGTGTTCCTGACAACACTTTCCCTCCTCCCACTGCGCCTAGAGAGACGTGGCAGCCGCTTGGCCCCGTGTAGCCCAGCGCCTTCAGAAGACCGCACCGGCACACCCACGCAGCAGCTGCGGGAGGGGAGCGGGGCGGCGATGCTCACAGCAGGGGACTGGAAGCAGCCCAGCCCTCTTCCCAGGTCCTGGGAGGAATTCGCTTCCTCACCCTACTCTGCCACGTCAAACTTCCTCACCCAGTACACCAAGTTGCAGAAACCTGACTCAGCTGCAAGCGGCGACATGGCAGAGAGCCACTTGGCACAAACCGGCCTCGAATTCAAACCCCGAGCGCTCCGATTCTACAAAGACACCCTCCCCCTTCCACTGTCACCCGGGACAAGTTCGCTTTTCCCTCTAAGGATGTCCCGGAGCTGAACGCTGTAGTTGCCATTTTCTCTCGGAATATTTCCAGCCCTCTCCTCCTCCGGGAACCAGGGAGCCAAGTTGATGGGGAGTCGCGGTGCAGCCGCGTGTGGACGCTCCGCACCCCCAGCGGCGCCCGGAGCCTGTCCTACCTGTGGCTCCCCTTCCTCCCCACCCTCCTCCCTGTGCCCTGCGCCCCGCGTCTGCCGTACCTGCTCTGCACGCTCCGCGCCCCGCGCCGCCGCCGCCGCCGCCGCCGCCGAGTCGCTCTGGGTTGCTAGTGCCACGTCAGGCGGCCGGGCGCGCGCGCGTGCTGGACCCGCTCGCTCCCGCGGCGCGCCCCGGCGGGGGCGGGGCCGCGCCTCCCGCTGCGGTCTCGCGCCTCTTTCCGGGTCTTTTCCTCTAAGCTTTTCCTTCGCGAGGCCCTGCCTCCTCCAATTTGTTAAAGATCCTCCGGAGCCGGTGACCCGGGGACTAGAGTGGGGTGAGGAGGGCGCGCTCTGGGTTCAACAGGTGGCACTGAATCGTCGCGCTGCGCTCGCCTTACTGGAAGCGACGCGTGTCGAAGAGTGCACAGTGGCCAGAGCAATCTGGCGCGCCGACAGACAATTTGATGACGTCTCCCAGCACAACCTCAGAAGAAGGAAGGCCCAAGGCAGCCTGGTTCTATGTGAAACGAGACGCCCAGCTGAGGTGTCCCCAAGGAAGCAAGGGGTTGCAGGACCTCCGTGGGCTTGCCCACTTAACTGGGTGCGCCCCACCCACAAACAGGAACTGGCCTGTGTCAAAGGTAGATAACTTTTAGCTCACCTTTGGACCGAAACAGTTGAGAAACACCTATTTTGCCCTAAAATCAGGACCAATAGGCCACTTTCCAAAAATGTCTCACTATCAAAGAGAAAGTATGAGCTCAGTCCGCAGCCTATGGGAAAGCTATGAAAGTTTTATGAACTAAAAGCAGCCTAGTGATTTTGCCCTCTCTGTGTGCCTCCTTCCGAGTAACCAGAAATAAAAGCTCCCTAGAGCTTGACTAATCAAAAGCTATCTGAGTAACTTTTCCTATTGCTGTGATAAAATACTCTGGCAACCACAACTAAAAGGAGAAAATATTTATTTTGGTCCACAGTTCAAGGGAGTAATCCATCTTGATGCGGTAGCTTGAGGCAGCTGATCACTGCGTGCACAGTCAGAAAGCAGAGAGCAATCAGTGCTTGTGTCTGGCTCTTTTTATGCAGTCCAGGATGCCAGCCCAGGGAATGACGTCACGCACAGTGGGTGGGTCTTCTCAGCTCAATTCATCTATACTCAAGATAGTTCCTTACAGGCCTGCCAGGTCTTCTATTAGAATTATCATTATCAAGACATGTTGTTGTTGTTGTTGGAGACAGGGTTTTTCTTTGTAGCCTTTGCTGTCTTGGAACATACTCTCTAGACCAGGCTGGCCTCAAACTCAGCAATCTACCTGCCTCTGTTTCCCAAGTGCTGGGATTAAGGACATGAGGCGCCATCACCCACTGTATTAGGACTTTTAAGGCAACTGTGTCAACTGTTTATCACTAAAAAAGAAACAAATTTAAAGGGTAATAATTTGCATTGTCTCCCAGTCTCTGAGGTTTCAGCCCTAAGTCATCTTGCTGAACTGCTATTGGTGCCTGATGATGCAAAGCATCGTGACAGGCAGGAGGACTGACACAGTAAAGCTGCTCATGTCACAGTGGCCAAGAAGCAAAGAGGGAGACATAGAGGGCCCCAAGCAAGACACAGCCCCCATTCCTTCCTGACCCTAGTGATCTAGGCCATGCAATCACACTATCTTCTTTCTTTCTTTCTTTCTTTCTTTCTTTCTTTCTTTCTTTCTTTCTTTCTTTCTTTCTTCTTCTTCTTCTTCTTCTTCTTCTTCTCCTCCTCCTCCTCCTCCTCCTCCTCTTCCTCCTCCTCTTCATCCTCTAATTCCTTGGATAAGATACCATGACCAAGGCAATTTAGAGAAGAACATTTTTACTGAGGATTTACAGTTTCAGAGGAGTAGAGCTCATAGCCATCATGTCAGAGAACATGGCAGCAGGCAGGCACGGTGCTGGAACAGTATCTGGGAGCTCACATCTAGATCCCTGAGCACAAGGAAGGAAGAGAAGCTCAGGAAATGTCCCCAGCCTTTTGAAACCTCACATCCTGCTGCCACACACATCCTCTAACAAGGTTAGAACTCCTAAGTATTCCCATATAGTTCCACCAATTGGGGACCAAATATTCAAAAATATAAGCCTATGGAGGCCATTCTCATTCAAACCACCACATCCCACATTCTTGGCCCCAATAGGTTTGTGGTCATATCGCAATGTGTATTAGTCAAGGTTCTCTAGAGTCACAGAACTTGCAAATAGTCTCTATATAGTAAAGGAATTTATTGATGACTTACAGTCTGCAGTCCAAATCCCAACAATGGTTCAGTAGTAGCTGTGAATGGAAGT
>NC_034593.1:111689452-111700085 GCF_900095145.1 Mus pahari | reverse complement strand
TTAATCTTCTGGATTCAATCACCACTGTGTCTCAAGATCTCCATACCAAGATCCAGATCAGAAACTTCTATCTCCCAGTCTCCAGATTAGGTCCACTGGTGAGCCTTCCAATTCTGGATTGTAGTTCATTTCAAATATAGTCAAGTTGACAACCAGGAATAGCCACTACACAATGCAAAATGCATTCAGTCCAATTTCACAGTCTCAATGCCATTTAAAAGTCCAAATTCCAATTCTTTTCTGGGACTCAAGACAATCTCTTAATTGCATACCCCCCTGTAAAATCAAATTATATACTTCCAAAGTAAAATTGCACAGAATATACGTTACCTTTCTAAAAGGGAGAAATGGGAGCACAGTGAAGAAATACTGTACTGAAGCAAGACTGAAACCCAACAGAGCCGACTTCATAAATCCTGTAGCTCTATGTCTGATGTCAGAGGACTTAGCTGGCTCTGCCCTGCGAGTTTTGGGCTGGTTCTGCTCCCTGTGTGCTGCTGCCTCTGGCAGACATCCCGTGAGTCTAGCACCTCTAGCATCCTGGGGTCTCGGATGCAATCCAGACCACACTTTCACAGCTTCATAGAATGGCCTTCAGGCCCTCCATGCAGATTTTCCCTGCTACACTCTGGGCCTCCTTACCTTTTGAGAAGGGAAGACACCACAACTCTTTTACTCCTGCATCCTTCATGACTTTAAATCCAGAACCATGGTCAGTACTGCCATGTTTGGCTGCCTGCTTGGAATGGAGCCTGGGCCCCTTCTTGATGTGAATTTTAGTGAATTTATTTATTTATGTTTATGTACTGTTGGCTTGGATTTTCCTAAAACCTACTTTAGTAAGGGTTCTCAAACACTTTGACCCTTCTTCTAGCCCACCATCCAAAGGTAAGGGAGAAAAGATGGTAAATAGGACAAGGGGATGTGGACTTGTTTAGAAGTAGTTCTTTGGGATGATCTCAATCTCTGTTTGTTAGGATACCAGCAGTCCAGTTCAGTAGTGTCAGGATACCAAACATGAATCAGCAACAATAGTATGATCCAGCAGAAACCTCCAGGCTGACACTGATCTGGCAAGAGTCTCCCCTCCTTCCCCTTTTAGAGCAGGAGACAAATCAAGGTCAGCTGCTGTGCACGATCTACAGTAGTCCCGTATCTCACACCTATGTTGAAAACAAAAACACTCCTATAACAGGTAGAGCCTCTCCCTGGGGACACCATTCTTTTATTTCATTTCATTTCAGGCCTTTCCAATTCTGTCATCACAAGCTGTGACTCCCACATTAAACTTCCTGGAACTCTTTCCCTCCTCAAACTGTACATTCTGTATTTATGTTTGAGATGCTTCCGTTCTTTCACCACAAACATGAGCAAGAGTGATTACTAATGACCACACGACAGAATAATATTAGGCTATCTTGAAATCTCTTCTACAAATGAAATTATTCCACTATTTTCAATTTTTCCAGGCAGATTCTTTTTTAGGACAGAGGCACAAAGCAGCTATATTCTTTGCCAAAATATTACAAGGATGGTCTCCAACCTTGCTGCTAATACTATTTCTCCCTTGAGCTAGGCCTCCGTAGGCCACATGGCCCTCAACTGTACTGTCTTCCAAGCTCCTACTAGGATGGCTTCCATTAAGCCTGGCTTACAGCATCCAACCAAAAGACCCACAATGTGAGGACTCCCCCACATTTTGACTCAGGAGAGGCAACACCCCAAATCACTCACAAGAAATAGTCTTGATGCAAACTACAAGAGGACTTTTATTCCAAGAGCACTCAGGGACCCACAGTCGTACACCACACAGTGATAGCAGTGGTAGAGGACCGTGTGCAGCCCTGAGTAGCTAGGGTAGGGGATATTTAAAGGAAAACACCACAACTCAAGGGGGTGGGGAGGACGTTGTTGGAAAATACCAAAAATACCAGTTAAGAGTCACGAGGGAGTGGAAGCCACAAGCGTCACAAGGAATACCTGGTAATTGTGCGGGTTATTTCTCAAGACAGTTTCTATGAGCCTCTAACAATAGCACATTTGCATAGCAGGTTTCATGAACAGGTCAGGGTGACCTTCTTTTGAACAAACACTCCCTGAACCCAGGAAGCAGGTGGGTGAAGGAATGTCACTATCTGTTTTTTGATTAGCATGCATTGGAGTACTGAGTCCCAAAGATCACATGCTCAAGCCTGGGCCAAAAAGGCCTAGTTTTTTGTTTTTATGTTATACTTTTTCACAATCACTGTTCTAGTTCACAGTCCTCTAGTCCACAGTCCTAAAGTCTTCCACAGTCCTTCTCCAAACAGCACATAGGTGGCAGGTCTGTAACAGCAAAAGCCCCTTTTCCGGTACCAAATTCTGTCTCAGTCACTTTTCTGTTACTGAGATAAGACACTATGACCAAAGCCCCATAGAGAAGAAGGAGTTTATTGAGAATTTACAGTTTCAGAGGATTAAAGTCCATAACCATCATGTTGAGAACAGTGCTGAGCAGGCAGTCATGGCACTGGAGCGGCAGCTGGGAGCTTGCATCTATCCTTGAGCACAAGGCAGGGAGAAAGAAACCAGAAATGGTCCTAGGCTTTTGAAACTCAAAGCCTGGTGCTAATGACACACCTCTTCTAAACAAAATTAGACCTCCTAATAATTCCCAACTCCACCGACGGGGGACCAGGGATTCAAATATATGAGCCTACAGAGGCCGATATCATCCAAACCACCACAGAGGCCTCACCTTTGAATATTTCTGTCTCATCCCAATAGCATCTCAACTTGAGAGGCCAGGGCAAGAAGATCTGGAGTTCAAGCCTGGAGTGAACTGGATAACAAACCCCATCTAGAAATGTTAAGGAGAGCAGAGGAAAGGAAGGGAAGAGTGAAGGGAGGAAGAGAGACAGAGAGAGAAGGGGTTAAAATCTTACTGAAGTTAGTGTCTATTTTATGATTATTAATAAGAAGCTATTTTTTCATTATTTCCTCAAATCTATTTTCACTGTTACCTCAAAAATGGTTCAACACATATTACTGTTCTAAATAAAAATCATTAAGAATTTGGTTTCAAAATATACTACTGTGCCAGAAACTTCTATAGTTTTCAGAATGTGTGTGTGTGTGTGTGTGAGAGAGAGAGAGAGAGAGAGAGAGAGAGAGAGAGAGAGAGAGAGAGCACGCATATGCACACTAGTGTGCAGAGAATGTATGTGATACAGCTGGACTTTGTGCTACTTTCTGGGTTCCTTTACTACCACCTTCTCCACCCCTATTCTGCCCTTCCAAACCCCCAACACTATGCAGGAGAGAAAGAAGGCTAGAGGGAAAGGGACATGGATATCTCTGGACTACTTCCTGATGATTTAGAGACATTCCTTAGGGCAAGTTTGATCTTTCTGTCAGAATATCCAATATCTTCTGCTCATCTCTTTGCACAGGACCACTTGGCAAACTATAACAAATTGCAACAACAGCAACCACCACTGAGCAGCAGGAGCAGCAGCAGCCACAGCCCCCCCCCCTCAGGGCTCTAGAGTCCCCAGAATTCCAAATGTTATGCACTTGCAGAAACCATCTGCAGCTGGCAAAATCTCCTCTCCTTCCCCTGTTAGAGGAGGAGACAAATCAAGGTCAGCTGCTGTGCACAATCTACAGTAGTCCCTATAGTCTCACACCTATGTTGAAAACAAAAACACTCCTATAACATTTCTGTGTTTGTTTGTTTTATAGAAACCAAACTATATCACTATAGTGTGATGTTTATATCTTAATCTGACTGTGTGATATATACTAGTTAATGTAGTTAATGTAGAGTGTATGTATATATATATATATATATATATATATATATGTGATATACTTGTTAATGAGGAATGTGTGTGTATGTGTGTGCACGTGTGTGCACCTACATATACCCAAAAAGAAACAAGAAGACAAACTCAAGTGTTATTCCTTAGGTTGTGTCCACTAATTTTTTTAGATAGGGTCTTTCCCTGGCCAGATGCTTACCATGAGTTTGAGTTTGGTTGACCATCAAACCCCAGAAAAATGCTCACCTTCCCAGAAAGGGTCTTCAGGTCACCTCAGCTTTTTTATGCAGACTCAAGCTTTTATTGTTGCTCAAGCACTTTAGTGACTAAGCCTTCTGCCCTTAGCTCACAGTTTTAAAGGCCAATGCCCAAGATTGGGTAGCTTCATCAGTCAGATTCCATGGATAGCCTCGTGACAGATAATATCAGAGTAGGTGCTTGCACAGAAGAGACTATATAGCGAGACAGTAGATGTAGAGATTAGTTAGTGCCCAGGATCATACCTGTACACTGACCTGCTTTCCTGGGGGGCTAACCCAAGTCCTAACAGAACCATATCTACTCTTTCTGAGGATGTACCTGCAATGGCTGAGTTACCTCCTCCAGAGCTCTTATCTCTTAAGGTTCCACCATCTCTCAAAAGTGCCGTAGTTAGGAATGAAATCAGTATGTGAACCTTTGGGGAACACTCTTAAACTGTATCTAAACCAAGCAGTGTTTTTAAAAAGTGAAGGAACAGTGGTGAAGGAGGAGGTGGGACAGAATGGACATGGCCTCCCTCAACAAGAGAACAGGACACTCTCTACAGGTACAGAATGTGATTGAGAGATGTCTCATAGTTCCCTGGAACCTACTTGACTTTGGAGAGCAAGAGATAAAACAATATTGCTCTCAGTTTCTCTGACCACAATTGTGAAACCTCCAAGTATGGCTATTGAACAGAAGGCCAGTTACACCAGCCTGGCACTTTGAATGACTCTGTAAAATTCAGATAAAACTTGGGTAAAAACAAAGCACTTACATAAAATTTGATTCTTTATGCCAGTGCTTATAACTGTTCTAAGCTGTTATGGAAAGTATACCAATGGCTCCACTGATTAAAATAGAGCCTTGACAGCAATTTATTAAAACTTGTCATTTTGTAAATCCCTAAATAACTTTCTCTGACCCTTGTAATTTGTTGAAGGTTTCCAGATTTTTTTTATCCAGTTATGAAAAAACATCCAGCCACAGAAGCGTCTAGCCATGATGATCTACTTCCTATAAATTGTCGCAGCTGATCACATGTCATGATATGGCAGTTGTTTGTCTTGGAAGATAGTGCTTTGTAAAATCACCTTAGTAAAAGGAATCTGAACCCAAACCAATACATAATAAGTTAATACTACCTGTGTACCTACTGTTAACCTATGTGGCTTGATAAGCCCCTCAGGTAAGCCTTATAGAAAACACACAGTGATCTACCATACCTGTGCTTCTTGATAAAAAAGCAAAACTCAATGGCTCTTTTACAAAACGGAACGTACTGGTTTACACAAAGCGGTAGACTCAGTGTTATGTCCAGAGACTGACCCGACCCACAGCACCTGTTCTGCTTGTTTAGAGTTGTCCAGATGAGCCTTATCATCTCCTGGGTTATGCATTTAGGAAGGAGGCTGGCAAGCTTTCCTCTTAGAGTCTTTAAACCTGATAAGGTCAGAAATGAGTGGCAGTAAGCAACCATGATCGTAATAGGAAGGACCAGGCTGATAGAAGTACCTGCCTTTACCTATGTCTAAATGGAAATCCTGGCTAGACTTGGGGTGCCCAATTGCTTGGAAGCCTGTCATAATGTCTGTTATTTTTAGAGTTGGCTAATGAAAAGACTCTGAATATAGCTGGGTCAAACTCACTGCAAGTGAACATAGAGGGCATGCCTTGGGGATTTTGCTTGATTCCTCGTTTCTTTGTCTCATTCTGCCCAGCGTTTGAGAAGGCAGCTGAGTGGTGACTTTGGAGGTATCTTGGAATCAGTTTGTCCCATCTGCAATGAGATGAAGGAGAAGAGAGAAAGAAACCTCAGGTTGGGCTTCACCTTTCTCCACCCTCTTTCTCTAATCCACCTGAATGGGTGTGCCCAGTCTGACACCAGGGAGCAGCTAAGACAGTCTAGTCTGTCCCAGGGAGAGGCCGGAGTAAGTAATAGGATTTCTACCTCTTACCCATGACTCAGCACCCTTCAATCTCCTGGGTTCCTCCTTAAGTGAGCTGCATAAACTGTAAGCCACTCTTGTAAAACACCTTTTAATACGGATCAATTTATCAGTCTGTTCCTTTAGAGAACCCCAAGAATACACCAGGTCTCTATGCATTTGTTCTGCATAACACTGCGTCCTGTGCATAGCCAAGCCTGCATCAGTTCCTTCCCTGGGATTCTTCTGCTCTTTTTTCGTAGGTTTTCCTTGGGATTCCAGCTTCTAAAATGTCTGTGTTTAAGATTCTAATCTCTCTGGGTGCAATTTCTGTTTTTTTTTTTAGGTGTTAGAGACAGTGGTGATACTTATGGATTTTTAACATTTTAGATGATGATGTTCAGGATAGCGTTGTGATGACCTCTGGGTTTAAGTGTCTCAGTTTGACTAAAATAATCCCCATGCTT
Source organism: Mus pahari (assembly GCF_900095145.1). Classification (NCBI taxonomy): domain Eukaryota; kingdom Metazoa; phylum Chordata; class Mammalia; order Rodentia; family Muridae; genus Mus; species Mus pahari. The sequence goes on along the minus strand of NC_034593.1, from coordinate 111,693,644 downwards.
ATTCTCCAGATGTAACAGCTAGGTTGTATGGTCATAAAGGCTGCTCGGGCCAGTTTGAAGGGTCTGCCCATTATTCTAATTTCCACTACAGACTCACATAGCACATAATTTCTGTTAGTTAATATTTGCACTGCAGAATTCTCACCTTAGCCTAACCTTTCCCTGTCAATCTCTTTGGTATTCCAGACAATTATGCCTTGGCCTGAGGTTCTAGTTCTCAATATGTAGCCAGGTCCCAGGCTGCTAATCAGCAAGGACACTGAGATACATGGGGAATTAACGATTAATCCATGGAATATGTGCCCAAAATAGCATCTGGATAGTCCTACCAGAGTGAGCCTACCGAGTGCCCTGAACATGCGCCAAGAGTGATGGGTGACAAATTAAGTATGGAGTATCTGGTTCTTTTATAAAGCTAATGTTGGAAATGTCACTTGGTAATGTGTGAAAAATTCTAACAGTGAGCTTTAATGGCCAAACAGTAGTGCTATTTTAAGATGGTTGTATCAAGTTCACGCCTGGATGTATGTGACTGGGGAAAATATTTACATGTTGCTCATGCACAACTTCTGACTTAGATCACATGGTTTCACATGTAAATTTTGCTCACTTGCACTCCAAGTTTTCTTGTGATCATACAAAAAGCCGAACAACTATGTTTTTTTAATTGGATGTATTAACAGAATAACTTTACAAACAGGTGATAAGATGTCATAGCAGCACACCAGGTGCCACAGCAGAAAAACATCCAATCTCACAACCAAGTTAAATGCCACAGTTGTCAAACTGTGTACATACTTGCTATCGTCACACAGGGGACGTGGACTATATAATTTACACACTTTGGTATTAAAATAAAAATAATTCAAGCTCAACACAAAATCAGGTGCTGCCTCTGCTACTGATATTAGTCAAATTCAGGAATGTGTAAGTGTTTAAGCAACCTCTTTTTAAATGGAATTAAGAACCAGACAATAACATAAAACTTATTTATGTCTTCAAATTTTCTTGAAAATATCAAATGGGAAGTAGACAGAATGCATCATCCTTTGAAACATTTAGCAAGTTGCATTGAGTATCAGTACTTACACAGAGGTTGATATCTTGGCTAATTTTTACTAAAGCAAAAGAAAAATTAACAAGCTTTGCAAAAGCTCAAGAGATAGTGAGGCCTGAATTTTAAATTTAAATTTAATACATGAAGCTTTAAAGAGAATAATTATTCTGTCCATATCATCTCATTGTCTGTATTAACTAATCTCTTTACAGTTAAGATACAACTGACACATAGAACTATTACCACTGTTAAGTATTTGTTAAGTATTCACAGTTTCTTGCATAAGTATATTCTTATGCAAACGTCAGTTATGTCTGTCTCTCTCCCTCTCGCCTCAATTTCTCTCTCTCTCTCTCTCTCTCTCTCTCTCTCTCTCTCTCTCTCTCTCTCTCTCTCCTATATCCCCCAAAGAACCTTCTCCTATGGTAACACTCATAGCAAAATTCTCTCCGCCACCCCCATGGTACTGTTACATATCAAATTGCCTCTATATGAGTGCATAGCTGGACTTTTTGAGTATATTTAAATATAACATGTTTGAAAAAAATAGTTTTCTCCTTTTTTGTTGTTGGAAAGAAAGTGAGAAAGAAGATGCCCAGAACCTTCAACTAAATAAGAAATATGAGCATTCGCCTTTAATTTTTATTTTCATTGTGTTTCAGATAAAGTATATAAATTTATTTTGTTCTTAAAATTTATAAAATCTTTTTCTTTGGTTTGGGTGAAATTTTCTAAAAGACACTTACTGTGGGACTGGTGCAGTTTATAAAAGCCATATAAAAACATAAAAATCTCTTTAGACATGCTTTCCTTATAAATATAAAATGTATGCCTTTATTTAATAATTTTTAAAATCTTATCTTCAAAATAATTTATTAGTAAACATATAATCAAGTTACTTTCTGATTACAGTGCACTAAACTTAGACAACCTGCATACTATCTGCCATCTACAAATACTGTATGTAATCTTTCTCCAACCATTAAAGGAACAGCATAGGGCTGGAGACTCAGCAATTAAGAACGTAAGCTGCTCTTAAAGAGGATCCTGGTCAGGTTGGACAGAGCAAGAGAGGAAGCAGGAGAGAGTTAGGGGCTTTGGGGACAGGGATAGCAAGAGGGCAAGATGTAGTCACTAGTGTCTCCTGGCTTAAATGGCAAATCCACGGGAGAATTTAGAATTAATGTGATTTACAAGATAAGGATTCTAGTTGCTCCCAATGATTGAGTTACCATTGTTTCTGAACTGAGTTTGTATGACATTTTCCTTCACACAGTGCTTTGACTGGGTTCAAGAGAGAAAGGTACGGTGGCAAAGAGTGGGTTTGCCAGATGTGCACCACAAAGGCCGTGGTGGGGTTTGAAGCATGGGGCTGGGGTGGTAGCAACCCACCAGTGGGAACTTAGAGAGCTGATTGGAGAGATTTCGGAGCTCTGAGTCAGAGAGTTTCCACGAGATAAGAACTAGCTGTTATTCCAGCACTTGGGAGGCAGAGGCAGGCAGATTTCTGAGTTCCAGGCCAGCCTGGTCTACAAAGTGAGTTCCAGGACAGCCAGGGCTGTACAGAGAAACCCTGTCTCAGAAAACAAAACAAAACAAAACAAAACAAAACAAACAAACAAACAAAAAAAGAACTGGCTGTCAAGATTGCCCAGGCTGAGAGAAACTCGGGAACTTAAGAGTTTTTTTTTTTTAATATTCTCATCAACAGGTGGCGAACCACGTGTTGGGCAAGAATCCACTAGAAATTTAGATTATTAGCTTAAGAGTTAGAGTTTGATTTTTTTTTTTTTTAAGTGAGTAGCTGGGCAGTACTGAGATGAGTCATGTGGACTCAAGTGTGGAAATTGAAACAAAGAAAGCGGGCTCTGAGGTCCTGCTGTGGGGAATGCAGGCTGGTCAGGAATGGAAGGTGCCTGCTTCTTAAGGCAGAGAATGATTGAACTGTGAATTTATAAAATTGGGATTATTTGCTTTTAGGATAGACTTATATATATAGATTGTATCTGAATCACGTAGGGAATTTCACCAGTCGTTTGGAACTAAGATAGGGAAAATTAGTCACTGATTCCAAGTAGAGAGGACAGTGATAATTACCTGCTATAAACAAGTATTAATTAATAATGTCTGTAGCTCCAGGTAGAGAGATCAACAGATTGATATTATAACAGGTGTTAATAAAATTAATGTCTGTGGCTCCAGGCAGAGAGCTGAACAGATAGATGGTATACAGATATATTGCTCTAATACATTTTAGGGGATGCTCAAATTCTATCTAATTTAAACACAGGAATTCTGGGTTTAAATACTGCTTTGACTAGCTGCCTGCTTATTAGCAGGTATAGATAAAGGTGTGAATCAATTGTTTTAAAGATGGCATAAAGATATATTGATCTAATACTACTCACAGGATACTCAAATTCTGTCTAACTTGGGCTCCACGAGAATCTTGGGTTATTATCTTGCTTGGCGAAATAGAAAAGGCCTAAGAATAGGCATATACAGTATTTTAGTTTACGTCATTTGTTTTGGATTGTTTTTAACTTTCAAAATGAGTGTGGTTTTGAGTTTTGTGGTTATATTATTCCTCTGGGAGAGAGGTTAATATAAAGATTTTTCTGGTCGCTGGCTCAAGGATATGATGATTTGGGAGATAGAAAAGTTGATTAGTGTCTATACACCTTCCAGAGTAATATGGACCAGACTTGATAGAAGGAGACCCCCTGAAGAACTTGATTTCAGAGAATTAAACAAAACAATTATCTTGATGATGCTAAACTTTTGTTTTGAGATTTGTATATTACAGAATATACACCCCTGTGAGCCTCCTAGTCAGACGTGCTGAGCTGACCTGCGTGAACTCCCGATGTCTTAGACTTTCAGACGGATCCACTCAGGACACAGACATCAGAGACTAATATAACCGTTGGTGTGGCCTTAAAGTCAACCAACTCCCTCATTTTCCCTACTCTTCCTCTCCCTTCAAAATTATCTCAAAGCCCATATTTGGCTTGAAGAAGTTATAAAGAATTGTTGTATGGGGTACAGAGCTAAATAAAGAACTCTCAACTGAGGAATATCGAATGGTTGAGAAACACCTGAAAAAATGTTCAACATCCTTAGCCATCAGGGAAA
>NC_034593.1:111630908-111688572 GCF_900095145.1 Mus pahari | reverse complement strand
CTTGGTCTTCCAAACTCCATATGACCTAGCACAAGGCAAGGCCTGGGCCAAGTAGTGGGAGTGGGTGGGTAGGGGAACAGAGGGGGGGGGAGGGGTATGGGAAACTTTCGGGATAGCATTTGAAATGTAAATAAAGAAAATAATAATAATAAAAAAAATAAATTAAAAAAAAAAAAAAAAAAAAGAATTGTTGTCCCAGTTCCCTGGGCTTTGGAGCTAGAAGTGGTCATTATAGGTTGTTTTTCTAGAGAATATAGAAATAGTCATAATTGGAATGGGGAGGAAATAGCTATAATTGATTGTATAGCCATAAACTCATTTGATAGATATCTTTATAATTGTTACTAAGTTGAAGTCATAATTTATTTGCTACAGAATTTATTTTAATAAAAAAATCAAAGTTTTCATTGGTATAAATTTCTTCTATTGACATGAAAAAATTTAAAAGCACAGGACTTAGTCCCAGTCCTTCTATAACTGTTATTATAAACTGATCTAAGACGTTTAAGCCTGTAAGTTAAGGGTCAAATGCAAATTCATGGCTCTGAGTTCATGGTTAGGGTGTTTTCAGATATTTTAATTAGAGATAGCTGAGGACAGCGGACAACAGTCCAGATTACTTTACATAGATAGTTGGTTTTCAAAACTGGCAGAAATCCACAGAATGTGACATTTAATGTTATTTATTCACTTGTTGTTGAGACATCTGCTCCTAACAGCTTCCCATTCGTGGATTCAAAGAAGCAGCTGAGCATCTCACCTCCAGGTGAGGCTGGACATTTGTGACTAGGTCACCGCTGGGCTTTCTCTCCTGCAGACTGGCACTGTCCTTGAAGGACACAATTTACAGGTTAGGACAGCTTAGTTCTGCTGAGACAGAATAGGCGAGTCCTTAATGATTCCTGTTTTTCCAAGGGCTGACAGATGATCCTGGGCCAGAAGGCTGAAGACTGATGCCCCAACTTCCCGACTTACTGGGGCTGTATAGATAGGCAGCTGTCTCTACAATTTGTCTCAGTTCTGGAAGCTGTGTTAGGCTTCCTATATATTTTCAGCTAATGTTGGTCATTCTAGAATTTCTGATGAGGTTGAAAGACTTATAGTCTGTCTCATAGCCAACCCAGGCTATTTTCATGGAGAGAACAAATTTGAGAGGATGGTTTTCAGGTAGCATACATTCTAAAGCCAGGACATAAGTCAAGTGTCGAATTATAAGTCTTTTAAGTTAGGATAGATGACAGTGTTCTATTTTATTGACAAAAATGATGGACTGGGTGTTAGATCTAAATTACAAAATGGTAATAGTTGTGCTCAATTTATATTTGAGAGAAAAGTTTTGGTTTTTACTAGAACAGAGAGGGGAAGTGTTGTGGATGGCCCTGGTGATGCCTGTATTTTGATGTTTATTCTGCTGTCCCAGGAGGGGCTGTCTGGAAGGAGGAATGAGTCACACACTCTGGTGACTTCCTGTGAACCTCCCCACCCTGCCTCCAAATGAATAAAGGGACCAATCACTGGGTGAGTAGGGGGGACTTCTGGGTTGGACAGAGGAAGAAAGGAAGCAGGAGAGAGTTGGGGGCTTTTTGGATGGGGATAACGAGAGGGCAAGATGTAGCCACTAGTGTCTCCCGGTTTAAATGGCAAATTCACCAGGATTTGCCACCGGAGGATTTAAAATTAATATGGCTTACAAGATTAGGATTCTAGTTGTTGCATGCAGTGATTGAGTTACCATTGTTTCTGACCAAAAACAGAAAAAAACAAAAACAAAAACAAACAAACAAAAAAAAAAACAACCCTGGTTCCCAGTATACACAGTCCTGTGAAAAGTAGGGAAGAAAATATCTAAAGACATAAGAGAAAATACCCAATTTCTAGCTTAGAGGTCAAGTTTTAATATACTTTTATAAATGTTGGCTATACTTTTATATACTTTTAATATACTTTTATAATGATATAAAGCTATATCCAGGAACTTTAAAAGATTTTGGATTGTTCCAGTTTGTTATTGATATTTTTTCCATTAGACATTTTCTTTATTTACATTTCAAATATTATCCCCTTTTCCGGTTTCTCTCACCCTGCCTCCCAATTCCCCTATCCTATCTTCCTTCCCTCTGCTTCTATGAGGGTATTCCCTTATCCACCCATTCCTGCCTCCCTGCCCTGGCATTCTCCAACACTGGGGCATCAAGCCTTCACAGGACCAAGGAATTCTCCTCTTTCTGATGCCAGACAAGGCCATCCTCTGCTACATATGAGGCTGGAGCCATGAGTCCCTCCATGTGTACTCTTTGGTTGGTGGTTTAGTCTCTGGGAGCTCTGAAGGGTCTGGTTGGTTGATAGTGTTGTTCTTCCTATGGGGTTGCAAACCTCTTCAGCTCCTTCAGTCCTTTCTCTAACTCCTCCATTGGAGACCCTGTGCTCAGTCCAATGGTTGGCTTCAAGCATACACCTCTGTATTTATCAGACTCTAGCAGAGCCTCTCAGGAGACAGCTATATCAGGCTCCTGTCAGCATGCACTTCTTAGTATTCACAATAGTGTCTGGGTTTGGTGACTGCATATGGGATAGACCCCTAGGTAGGGCAGTCTCTGGATGACCTTTCCCTCAGTCTCTCCTCTACAATTTGTCTTCATATTTCCTCCTGTGAATATTTTGTTCCCCCTTCTAGGAAGGACTGAAGCATCCACACTTTGGTCTTCCTTCTTCTTGAGCTTCATTTGGTCTGTGACTTGTATCTTGGGTATTCCAAGCTTTGGGGTTAATATCCACTTATCAGTGAGTGTGTTCTTGTTATTGACAACTTAACAAAGGAGTTGTCAATGGTAGCATCTTTCTCCACAGTATCATGTACAAAATGAACATCAAATTTCCATATAGTCTTTACATCAGCTAGGCAAGAAATAAGCTTCATGTAATTTAAGATAAAATCAGGTTATATTAGTCTCCTGCTGAATAAATATGAGTTTAACAATATAGATTCTGTTTATTATTTGCACTATTATTAAAAATATAAGAGCAAATAAGAATATTAGACATCATGGAGCTGGCAGGCTCAGGAAACAGCCATGGCCCTTTATCAGAGGTCTAGGGTACGAAATTAAGGAGTGTGATTACTAACACATAGGTATCCAAAGGTGGGCTTTCCTGGGACCAAGTCAGACTTCTAAGGATGCTGAGAGCTGTGATGGATAATTTCTGAAAGTGTTGGAGCCGTTGTCTAAAATCCACAGCCACCTCTTGAATGAACTGCAGTAGGAGCCAGAAGCAGCCGCGAACAACTTCGTGTGGTGACCTGTATTGGCAGAAGGAACACAGAATGGCGGGCAAAACAGGAAGAGGGCTTGAGAACGTTACAGCAGTGCCCTGAAACCAAAGGTGGAAAGGCAGGATGGAAACTGAGAAACCGTTTCAACATTGATACAAACCACACACAAAACTCTGGTGAGGCATATTTAGCAGGGGAACAGTGGCAAGGTGGTGAGGGGACAGAAACAGGTCAGAGTCTCTGTTTCATTTTTAGAGACTGTGATTAAACTAAATAACAAAAGCAACTTCCGGGAGAAAGGGTTGATTTCCAACCACAACCACAGGAAACAGTTCATCATAGTAGAGAAGACAAGGCTACAGGAACACGAAGTAGCTACTTGCAGCACATATACAGTGTGAGCATCCTAATGCTCATCCCTCTTGCGTCACCTCTTCAGGATCCCCTGACTAGGGAATGGTGCCACCCACAGTGAACACTTTCCCACTCAATGAATGTAATCAAGATAAGACCCCCACAAATATCACTAGTATAACAAGAACTAGACAATGCCTCATTGAGACTCCCTTCTTCAGTGGTTCTGTACTGTGTAAAGTCAACAATTAAAGTTAATTGTCACAGTGTCACTGTACTGGGTAGTTTTGTGTCAACTTGACACAAGCTGGAGTTATCACAGAGAAAGGAGCTTCAGTTGGGGAAATGCCTCCATGAGATCCAGCTGTAAGGCATTTTCTCAATTAGTGATCAAGGGGGGAGGTCCCTTTGTGGGTGGTGCCATCTCTGGGCTGGTCATCTTTTTGAAGAAACTCCACACTAATTTCCATAGTGGCTGCACCAATTTGCATTCCCATGAACAGTGAAAAAGTGTTCCCTTTCCTACATCCATGCCAGCATCTTCTGTCATTTGTTTTTGGATCTTAAGCTTTCTGGCTGAGATAAAATGAAATCTCAGAGTAGTTTAAGTTGTACTTCACAGATGGTTAAGGGTGTTGAACATTCCCTTCATCTTCCACTTATTCTTTTAAAAAATTTAAGTATTTTTCTTTTTAAAGATTATAATATGATCAAATTATTTCCCCATTCCATTTCCTACCTTCATGTCTTCCCTCCAAACCCCTTGCCCCATGCTGTCTTTCAAATTTATGATCTGTTTGTATTGAATTATTATTGTTGTTGTTGTTGGTGGTGGTGGTGGTCCTGTGTGTGTTCCTAAATATTACAGGATCTAGGATAGTTAAGAGGTTAGATGTAGGATAAGATGGTCCTTGTAAACATTTAAAGAATGTTTCTCATCCATTTGCATTTCATCTTATTTCCATGTCCAAGTTTTATATTTGATTGTTTCTTATCTTGATTGCCTAGTGTCTTAGGGTTTCTATTCCTGCACAAAACATCATGACCAAGAAGCAAGTTGGGGAGAAGGGGGATTGTTCAGCGTAGACTTCCACATTGCTATTCATCACCAGAGGAAGTCAGAACAAGAAATCACACAGGGCCTGGAGACAGGAGCTGATGCAGAAGCCATGGAGGGGTGCTGCTTACTGGCTTGCTTCCACTGGCTTGCATAGCTTGCTTTCTTATAAAGAGTCCAGGAACATCAGCCCAGGATTGGCATCACCCTGGTATCCCCTCCCTGCCCTTGATTGCTAATTGAGAAAATGCCTTACAGCTGGATCTCATGGAGGCATTTCCTCAAGGGAGGCTCCTTTCTCTGTGATAACTCCAGCTTGTGACAAGTTGACACACAAAACCAGCCAGTACACTTAGGTTTTTGTGTTTTTTTTTTTTTTGTATATTCTAGATAATAACTCTCTGTCTGCTGTGTAGCAGCTAAAGATATTTTTCCATTATGTAGGTGCCATATGATTCATTTGGATTTTGTGCATCCTGAGAGATAAGAATCTTTCTTTCTTTACACATTTCTATCCACGTTTGACCATCACCATTGGTTGAAGATGCTGTCTTTTCTCCAGGGTGTGCTTTTGGCCTCTGTAAAAAAAATCAAGTGGTTGTAGGTGTTACATCTGGGTCCTCAGTTCTATCCTATCAGTCAATGTGTCTATCTTCACATCAGTACTGTGCTGTTTTACTAGGATGGTTCTGTAGTTTCACTAGTTGTTGTTGATCTATCTAAATTATTTACTTCATCTTGATTTAATCTTGGTGAGTCATATTGAGAAATTCATATATTTAAAAAAATTTCAGTTTTGTGGCGCACAGATCAGTTAAGCATGGCCATTCAATTCTCTGAATTTCCTTAATGTCTGCTGCAATGTCTTCCTTTTCATCTCTAAATTTTATTAAGTTGCTTCTTCACTTTCTTTCTTTTGGTTAAAAAAATATATATTAAAATCAATAATCAAAAAGTTGATTCTTTGAAAAGACCGAGAGGTACTTCTTAAAAATGAAAGAGAAAGGGCTGGGCAGACACCGCAGCAGAACAGAGCACTGGCTGCTCCTGCAGAGGACCCGGTATTATTACTAGAATCCAGGGGATCGGACACCATCTTTTGATGTACACAAGCACCAGGCTCACACATGTGCACACACATGCAGGCAGATCAGATCAAATCAAATCAATAAATATTTAAAAATATGCTGGGCATGGTGGCACACGCCTTTAATCCCAGCACTAGAGAAGCAGAGGCAGGTGGATCTCTGTGAGTTCAAGGCCAGCCTGGTCTACAAAGAGTTCAGGACAGCCAGAGCTGTCTCAAAACACCAAAAACCAACCAACCAACCAAAGAAACCAAAACAAACAGAAAATAATATATAAAACTGTAGCAAAAACCATACGAGACGGAGAAAGTGTGCATAGCATTGGTGGTTTGTGCTTGATATGCTTGTGGCTGAGCAGGCGCTGGCTGAGAGTGAATGTGCTGGAGGTTGGACAGGTACAGGAGAGTGAGGATGAGGCAGAGTCCTTCATGAGTGGAATTTTTAAAAAGATTTTATTTTTTTCAGATTAAGTTTTTTATACAGGTGTATCTGTATAGGTGTGTGCATGTTACGGGCAGTCACTGAGAGAAGGCAGAGGTATCTAATGCCCTGGAGCATGGAGTTACAGGTGGTTGTGAGCCATCGACTGTGGGTGCTGGGAGCTGAACTCACGTCCTCCGGAAGAGCATCCCATGCTCTTACTGAGCCCCCTCTCCAGCCCCTGAATTGTATGTGTGTAGGGGTATTACATGTGAGTGCAGTTTCCCAACAAGCCCAGAAGATGACACTGGATCCCTTGGAACTGGTGTTTTACACGATTGTGAGCCACTGCATGGTTGCTAGGAGTTGATCCAAGATCCTCTGCAAGAGCAATGGATGCTTTTAATTGCTAATCCAGCTCTTCAGCCCTGTGTTGTTTATTACAGGGAGAATAAGAGAGAATAGAGAGTGCAAATTAGTCATGTCCATGATGTGAAAAGCAAATCATTTCACTTATTACATATTTATTCATCTTCCCCTACCACCTTTCTACATTTCACATCATGGTGCCTTTGGCTTCTATATGAATATTTTTATTTCACATTTAATACATTTGTTAACTTCATATTCCACAGTAAGACTGCCTTCTATCTGGTTTCACTTATATATTTATGTAAGCACCTGTGTGAATGTGCATGTGTGTTTGTATTAGTGTGGAGGCCGGGGACTGACAGCCAGGTGTCTTTATTTCTTAATTGCTCTGCATCTTAGTTTTTTGAGCCACGGTCTCTTACTGACCCTGGAGCTCACCAAATTGGCTAGTGTGACTTGCCAAAAAGGATTCCTCCTGTCTTTGTCTAGACAGAGCTGGGATTATTGATGTGAGTTGCCACACTTGGCTTTTGTTACACGTGTACTAAGGATCAAACTCAGGTCTTTATGCTTGCATAGCAAGTTCTTTTCTGACTGACCCATCTCCTACTTTCAGTGAAGTTTCAATGAGATGCAAGTCGACCCTGTAAGACAATAATTGCTATTTCTTATGTGTTCATGGAAGAACAAAGGAAGTAGAGACAATTATCATAGCTGACAATCTCATGAAGCAAGGGGAGGGATTTTCCAGCTATGCATGGTTAAGATTAGTAGTCCTTAAATTACAGTGTTTGTCTGCCCTCCCTATCCATACAGTGGCCATTTGCTCCCTTCCACATCACAGCATCCTATTAACAACGAGCTCTACCACTCTAATAAGAAACATTGTTACTCATAATATGCTGACCTATGTTGTTTCCTAAGTATTATTGTGTACAGTTGCCCTCTTATTAATTCTGTGATGAAAGTATCTTATCATGCTATAATCCTTAACTCTCTTTGAACTCTTTGGATCTCTGAAAGCATGTTCTTCTGTGGTTTTGAGCTTCCGCAGATCCTGGGGCTATCTATTAGCTATTTCCTTGCCTATTGAAAGTGACTGCTAATCTTTAATGATTAACAGCCTGGGGATTCCTTAAGCACAACAATTCTGTAAAGACGCCGAAGGCTTTGTATTTCAAACAAATGGCTGTACTAACTAGACAGCATGCTCTGCCTTGCTGAGCATGAAGCAAAGTATATCACGTTGTCCTAATGTCTGGATTTTGTTTATCACTAAAGCAGGATACAATGATCTGGGGTGGAGTGGGCATGACATAAAATCAGTTTTTATGACCATTATCTGATCTTGTTTTTAGACTGAAAATTACCTTCTTTGTTTAAGTCAGGCTCTGCCATGTTTGACTTTTAAGAGAAGGGCATGTTTCATTGGGAACAAATAATAGTGACATAATCTACTCCTTTCTTCCCTACAACAACAGAACAAATCAAAACAAAGAAAACAGGCAAATTTACCCGTTTAATGTTGGAATAAGAAAAGACATAATCTTGGTTGCAATTCTTCTGCATGACTAATGGGTTGAAAATTTTAAATTACATGCATTTGTTAAAGTGTTGTACTCCTCTGAAAATATACTAGGTCTAGATGTTATAACTTTTCAAATTGTTTATTTAAATTTGATAATGGTTGAATCCTTAGAACTATAATCCTAAATTAGATATCAGAACCAATATTTCACATCTGATTAAAATTTTTCGTCTGATGCTAACATTGTACTTTACTGTTTATCAACTTGTACAAAATTTTATAGGTATTAATATATGCCTTTCAAGAAAATGTCTCCATCTATCCCTTCCTGTCTGTCTTTTGAAAGATTGAGTCTCTCTATGTAGCCCAGAGTGGGTTTTGATCTTGTCATCCTGTTTCCTCTGTCTCCTGAGTGTTAGGACCACAGGCATGTGCCAACAGTAAATGTGAACACATTAAAAAAAAATTCTACAGGTAATCTGCCAGACGAATGATCTTTTCCAATATGACTCCACTGTTTTGAAAATAAATCTGCTTTTTAGTTAAAAATGGTAGAGGTTTTTTTTTTTTTTTAAGATAATAAGATGATTACAGAGGAGGAATTTTCATATCAGTTGGTCCTGTCTGCAATAACCCTAGTCATGACTAGAACTATCACACACAAAGGAATAAAAACATTGCAGTAGGGAATCTAGCTATGGAATGGCAGGAGCTCAGGAAGTTATACTTTGAATGACAGATAAGTTTTGTCTGGGGCTCGGAGTTCTTAAATGGCGGTGTAGTTACTCAAGATAGAAAGAAAGATGAAAAGAAACTTTATCCTTCCGGTTACTTTAAGCTAGGCCTAGCCAAGCGCTGGAAACGAAAATACAGGAAAATCCCCTGAATGTGTTGCCAGGGAAGTGGCTGGACTGACCTCCCTGTAACTTTTTGTTCTGCTGATGTAGCCACAGGGCTCTAGAGTCTGGCTCACTCTCTCACTGGCTCCACTGTGACTTCAGGGGACATGTTTGGCCTGGCTAGTTTCCTCCCTCTAAACCCTCTCCCAGGAGGTTTGAGCAATGGCACTCACTTGAAGAGGCTTAATTCTTAACAGTCCTTCAGGACTGGAAAGAGAAAATTATCAAGGAGATAAAAACTATTTTTTCTCTTTAGTTGCTAGTCAGTACAAATTGACAGTCTAAAAATAAATCCAACATTGGTCTAATTGTTAATGTCTATCTGCTTTTACTGCATTTCTACTTAATTCAGTTGATTATGTGCAATTTCACTTCACGTGTGTTCATGGAGGCATCCTTTTGATGAAGATACTCAAATCCTGGGCCTAATGCTACTGTCTCTTCTGAGAGTTTAAGGGATTCTTATCTGTGTGAAAGGCAGAAAAGAAAGTCTCCCACATCCAGATCTACTTTAGCAGCTGAACACAAGTACTTAAAACTGAAAATTCTTAAAAGTCCCTCAGGACTGGAAAGAGAAAATTGCCAGAAAGATAAAAATTATTTTTTCCCTCTTTCATTGCTGGCCAGTACCAATTGAAATCTAAAATTAAAGGCAACGTTGGTCTAATATAATAATAAAAGGGCAGTTGATGAAGCAGCAAATAGTTTAAGGTACCTTATAGTTTTTCAAGCTGGGGACTGAGAACCAAGTTCTTTCACCAGGCTCTTCACACGCTTCTTTCCTGGAGTTTGGTGACATTTCCTGCTACTTCATGGTCCTTGAACAGTGAGTAAGACCCCATACTACTTGATACAATTTTCATCTGATAATTCTGAAGCAGACTCTTAGATTTAACTGTAGCAAAATTAAGGTTTTGAGGCCAGTTTGTTGAGCCTGTTGCTGGTGGTTGGTTTGCTTCAGTGGTAGAGACCCAAAGCACTAAACAAAAGTGTACAAAGTATAAACCTAGGGATGGAAGTGAATGTTTCCAATGAGAAAAGGAAGCTGAAAATTTAAAAATAAAAAGACCATAAATATCACAAATGCATATCATACTATAAAAATATACAAAATCCAGGCAAAGAAAAAGGATGCATTTGAAACACCTTTCTTTCCTGTAGGATTTTGCCTGGGTGGCATCATCTTTTTATATGAGTATAATGCTGTTAATTATATTATATGAGTATAATGCTGTTATCACCTAGGGGTCTTGGTCTGGTTCCTTTTCTCTGCCAGTTAGAAAAATTAAAAGGCGGGGAAAGTTCTGAAGTGTAAGAGGTAGCAGTGGGGAGAAGAGAGAGATTCAGTGCATGAGGGGGACTCTCCGCCACCTGAAGATGGCTGTCTCTTCTACACTTTTCCCCAAGGAGCCAACAAATACATCAGGTACACAACAGCCCTCTAGAAAGGAGAAGGGGAGACCAGGGAACCCTAAAATCCAATCCCTCCTTTAGGACTGGGGTTTTCAAGTCTCTTTGAAGGGGTCTCCCCAATTTTGGTTAGTCAGTTTGATCAAACACAGTGTGGCTGATAGGCCCACAAGTCTGGCATAAACATGATGGGATCCTGTCTTGAACTTGCAGAGTCAGTCTGTCATCTGTGTGTGTGTGTGTGTGTGTGTGTGTGTGTGTGTGTGTGTGTGTTGGGGGAGAGGATACGGGGAGACAAGAGGGGATGAGGGGAGAGTGGGCTTTCTCAGTGGAGGAAAAGAAAAGAAAGGAGCCTGCCAAGCATTTGTTTTAAGCATTCAGGCTTTTGTCTCAGGTCAGGAGGATGAGAAACAAGTCAGCCATCTTGGAAGATCACTGTCATTTTTTTTTTCTTATGCACGGCACCTTTCCCAGGCTGTGTGCCTATCCGAGGATTTGTCTAACTCCTAATCCCTTAGATTTGTAACAAGTTTCATTAACTTTAAGCATGGCTAATGAGAATCAGTCTTCCATATCTGATATCTGATAACTGCATTGCACCCACAATGTGAATCCCTGTGTAGAAGCCATCACTGTAACGTGCCTGCAGGTTTGTGCCCTTAAAGTCATAAGAACTGTGTATATCACACATCTTTGTAAAACAAACAAACAAAACAACCAAGTCTTTCCATGATGGTTTTTGTTTGGAAAGTGGAGGAGATTTCCACAGGCCAGCGTCTGTTCATATACCAATGTCTACTTCTCTTCTCTGCCACCTGGGTCCTCAGGGTCAAATGGGCGATGCACACTGATGCCGCTTGCCTGGGCTGGTAATATTCCCACATCAAGTGAGTTGGTACAACGCATGGGAAGATCGTGCTTGGGAGCCACCATTCCTTCCCTGGACAGCTAGCAATGACTTTACATGTATGCGGTTGTCAGCCACATAAATAGAGCGAACCAACCCCCATCACATCCCTCTTAGCTCGATTCCAGTCACATCCTTGCCACTTCAGTATGACAATAGTGGAGAAACTGGAGCTAGTTACAATCAAATCCACATAAGTGTCTTTACCTTAGCAACTTGACAAGGCTGTACAACCATGCAAGCATATATTGGCTTTCCTTCCTAGGCCTTAGGGGGTGCCCTGGAAGTAAGGTCTGTGGGGCTTCACCCTTATCAGCTTCCTGTTGAACTCTTCTCTGGCAGAAGGGTTGAATGAGGGTGTTTCAGCTGTACCAGGCTCTACTTAGTCATTTCATAGACCCTGCCCCCTGCTCCTACTGCGTCCCAAAGTCATTCCTTGCAGCCCACAGTGGCTCTGTCTGATGTTCCTGCATCTTATTCCCACCACCCCAACCACATAACCCTGCTTCACTCTGCTTTATTTCCTCGTTGTCTCCCACTTCTCTCGGAATGATTTCACTTCTTTCTCCGGTTTCCCCAGTAAGATGTCTTCCTACGGGAGAGGGAATCCTTTCTGTGTGGCTCACAGATACACCCTCTAAAGCTCATCTGATAGTCCTTCCTTCAAATAACTTTTTGAATGAGCGAACGAACTAGAAGTATAGATATCTTTTGACTACCTCAACAATTTTACTTTGACATGTAAATCTCCACCTCTGGTCCTCCGTCCTACTGGGTTGGGGGTGAGGGGATGATGCAAGGGAGGGTCTTTCTTCCCCGAATGTTATGGAGTGAATGCTTATGCCTCTTTCAAAGTCACATGTTGTGATGGTGTTTAATGGTATGGTCTTCAAAAGATAATCAGGTCTTGAGGATGGAGCCCCCATAACTGAGCTTACAGCCCTTGTAGAAGACAGAAACAACAGAGATGAAGGTCAGTTCTCCCTTGTAAAAATGTATGGAGGAGGTAGCCATCTACAAATGACAAGGAGTGTCTCATCATACACTGAATCTGCTGACAGTGTGACCTTGGACTTCCAAACCTCCAGAACTTAGAGAAACGAACGTCTGCGTTTAAATCACCCAGTCTATATTCATCTTCTGTAGCATCCCAAACAGACGGAGACACCGGGATTTGCAAAGCTCCTGGGGTTCTACAGAGTCCTAGGTTACCTGTCACTTGCTCTCACAGAAGTCACTGAGATAGCCATGGTATTGGTTAGTAGTCATTAATCCAGCATCAGTGTCCACAACATCTGTGCAGCAGGGGGTGAAGCCCAGGGTCCTTCCAAAGACCCAGAAGCTATTCCTCTCTGGGGCGTGTCTCTCATCTCCCTGTCACCAGCACAGTGGACACTGCTTCCCGAGAGCCCTGCAGGCCATTCTCAGGGCCAGTGTTTTATTACTTATCTCAGTGACATTTTCCTCCCTTTCCTCCCTGTCTGGAATATTTGACATACTTACTTCCTGGAGTTCTAGTCTTTCCCAAACTAAGAACTGTGATTACCATCTTCTGTTCCGTCTCAGCCAACAGTCCTGGGGCAGGGAAATGGCAGGAGTCTGAATACCTGCTTAGAATAGCAAGAAAGGGAAAATCTGAAGAATAAACTCGAGTACCACACGCTGATAATTATCCTGCAAGGAGAATTTTATATATTCTCATGTATTGCAAAGAAATGAACTTTTAGCTTAGTTATCTCTTTGTAACACTCGTTTGAAAAGGTGTGTGTGTGTGTGTGTGTGTGTGTATACAGTGTGTGTGTATGTACAGTGTGCATGTGCACAGTGTGTTTGTATGTATGTGTACACACAGTTTGCTTGTATGTATGCGTGCACAGTGTGTGTGTGTGTGTGTGTGTGTGTGTGTGTGTGCATAGTATGTGTGTGAAGGTAACTGTGGAGACCGAGTAGAGTCACAGGCAGTTGTGAGCCACCTGATTAGATTCTAGGAACTTGGGTTCACTGCCAGAGAAGCCAGTGACCCTAACTTGGGCTCCATCTTCTCTGTCTCTGTATTCCTCACTCTTAAGTTTGAATTATGGTTCCCTAAATTTTTATGTAGAAATCCTATCCCCCATACTTCAGAATGTGGTTTATGTTTGGAGGTGCATCTTTAAAATGGTAATTAATTGATATGAAATAATCAGAGTGGGCCCTATTCACAATGACTGATCTACAGACCTCATGCTGTGACTTGAATGTAAAATGTCCCCCAACAGACCCTGAACACTTGGCTCTCAGCTGGTGGTTTTGGAGGAAGAGGGACAGTGGGGGAAGGCCCTGGGGTTGTATAACCTGACCTCACTTCCTGTCTGCTCCTGTAGTAGGACTACAATAGGACCACTGCCTCATGAGCCTATCGCCCTGCCTTCCCCACTGTGGGAGTCATACCCCTTCTTTAGCTGTAATACAGAGGGAATCACTTCTTTCCTTAAATTGACTATTATCAAGTATTTGGTCATATCAATAAGAAAAGTTCTAACCAATACTGTGAAAACATCATGGAGAGCCATCTACAAGCCAAGCTATGAACTACCCATCTCTAGAGGGACCCTGTTCTCAGAACCCCTCCCACTTCTGCCTTGCTGTGACAAAGTATTTGACAGAAGCAACCTAAGGGAGGAAGGGCTTATACTGGTTGCAGGTTTGGGGATACAGTCTATCATAGCAGCAGGAGAGTGTGGCCTGTGCCCCTCATATGCTGAAGCAGATAGGAAGCAGAAAGTTTTGGCCAGAGCCAGAAGTGGACACGACCCTTCAAGACCCACTCTTGGTGACCCACCTGTGCTAAGTTAGGCACAGTCACAACGATTCCACAGTCTCCAAAAGTGGTGCCACCAGACCCAATGTTCAAACACAAGACATTTGAGCTGTAACTCCTCTAGCACAGTGAAACGTGTTGTCTGCATAAGTCCAGCGGTTTGTGATCTTTGTCTGGTGTTAGCAGCCCCAGCAGTGAGGCATGCCCCAGTGCTCCAAGACCGAGATAGGCAGCAACTCTGAGCTATGTGCTCCAACCGTTGTCGCTGGTGTGCATGCCCCCTGTTCTGTGATCCTCCTTAGAAAATGTAGACAGCCAGGAGCAGCAAAGTACCTCAGAACAGAAAGGTCATATAGTAAACAGAGCGGAAAATGCCTCAGAGGGAGGGCTGAGGGCATCCTTTCTCACTGCTGGTTCTGCTGCCCCGCCCCTCCCACTGGAACGCCAGCGCTCCATCTGCACCTGCTCAGATGGCATTTCAATAATGTGCCTTGGAAGGCATAAATATTCCAGGCCCACCAGGCCTTAGTGGGTCAGTAGGTAACGAGGAATCCTCTGACAGAAATATTGTAGCACATGTCACGGTGACCGCACAAATGTTTAGGCATCATGTTGATTATCTTTGTATGCGGGTTTTTTTTGGAGTTTGGGCAGCTGATGGTGGCTGGGAGAGGGAGAGCCAGTTTTGTTCAGGGGCTGTGACACTGAAGCTACCTGTGCTCCACTAGATTATCCTTCACCCGCATACACTGGCGGCACCAAGAGGACTCCATCAGTTTAACAAATGGGCACATGAAACTGGAAGGGAGTTGTAGTGGTGGGAATAGGGGAAGGATGGGGAGGGGAGGGGCCACGACATGGACTTGAGCTAAACACACGGTATGCATGCGCGGCATTCTCAGACGACACCAGCAAAATCGAAAACGTCTTAAACCTTGCGACAGAAAAAGATATTAGAAGATAGTTTCCTGTGGAAGGCCCTCCTTTTCCTCCTCTAAACATATGTTAGTTCAGAAAAGCACAATTTCAGAGAACATTTTCAAAAATGCTCCTGTTTTATTCTCCCCATCCCCCTTTAAAGGGTCGCTTTCTTCTTCGGGCAGCAGGTAGAACAGTAAAGAAACTTGCTTTATCTCTCTTCTGTCTCATTCATCAGTGTGGTAAACATAGAAGTGTTTCTTTGAGAGAGTCTAACTCTCTAGTAATTGGGTTCTGGGAGCTTATGTTTTAGCTGCTTACTTGTGGAGGTTAAAACTCGCACCACCCGGCTACTATTTATAGAATAATTAAATCTCGCTTCTATTCAGGTGCTGGCACGGAATCGGCTAGAGCAAGAGCAATGTTGTCCTCCCCGCTCTGCATTGGCCCCATTCTGTCCCAAACAGGGATTTTTCTTTTGAGTGCGAGGCTCTGTGCTTTTAGCTGAAAAGTGGGCCGAGCAAAGAGCGTGACGCAAGAGAGGGCGGTACAGGTGCTGGGAGGGCGGTTGGGGGAGGCTCGGCCTCCGCGCACTGTCCCCGCAGCCGGCAGCGGGGCAGCCTTGCGTCCTGCACCCTCCGCACCAGCCCAGCTTAAGACGCATCCTCTCTTGCACCGCGGCTTCGCCTGGCTTTCTCAAACTCTTGATGCTGCCTAGCTGAAAGGAGAAGATGGGCACCGGAGATTTCATCTGCATTTCCATGACTGGAGGGGCGCCCTGGGGGTTCAGACTGCAAGGAGGCAAGGAGGAGAAACAGCCTTTGCAAGTCGCAAAGGTAGGAGGACCAAGAGAGGCTGTTGGATGCGGGGGAAGGCGGGGAGGGGAACAAAAACAACCTGTTGATGGTCTTTCAGGTCATTTGCTTGTTTTCTGCTCTGTGGATGAACTTATCGAGAATGTGGCTTTTTTAAAACAAGAATTTCGTGGGAAAATGTATAGCATATGCCATGTAATTAGCTATCAATCAACGGAGGGAATGCTAATCCTATCAGATGCAGTACAGGCTGATTAATTATCATCTGACAGCCAGCAACCTTAAACTGCTTCCATGCATTCTCTCCTTCATGTGTTGCGGGACTCTCCACAGAGGAGACAGGCCTAAGCTCCCCGGAACCAGTGGGCACAGATATTTGGTGGGCTCTAACAAATAATTGGTAATGACATTTATTGTGCAACAGGCGTAAAAAGGCCAGTTTGGGGCAATAATCTTTAAGGTCTAAAGAACTGTCATGAGATCTGTTTGAGAGACTAGCCTTTTAAGGATTTAAAGAACTGTATATGCCATTACTATACTCATGTGACTAAGAGCTCAAGATAGAGTCATCGATACTTCATTTTTTTAAATTTTATTAAAATATAATTACATTATTTCCCTCCACTCTCTTTCCTTCTTCCAACTCTGCCTATGTAACCCCCTTTCCCAATTTCTGGCTTCTTCTTTAATGTTTAAATATGTAAGTATGTATTTATTTATGTATATATGAGTATATATATGCTTAAACTGTATAAGTACAGCCTGCTGAGTCTCTTCAGTGTATTCACAGATACTTTACATATGCACTAATTACAGCTATCTTTCTGGTGCATCTAATGGCTAGTTAAAATGTAGTTTATCTTTGTCACATTAGATTGATTTACAGTTTAGCATAATACCCATAATCTCACAGAGTTCTCTAGTTTCTAATTGGCATTCAGCTAAAATGAAGTTAAAAAGCAAGAAAGTAAAAAATCTTTTAATCAAATGTTAACATCGAACTATAGAATTCTGTGATGGTATTTGAAGGCATAAAAGGTTACTTTCTTCTTGTTGCATTACTTTATTTATAGTTAAAATGAATCTAGGCCTCTATGAAGCATATGGGTCACTGCCTTTGTAGCTATATTCTTTTTTACCTTTTCATAAATGTTCCCTGTGAAGACCGACGTTTCTTTGAAAATTTCTGCTCTCAAGCATCTATTGGAAAATTCTTTCTTTGGTGGTTGAATCCTGCCACCTAGTGAGAAGTGCAGAAATGAAGTTGCGAGCACAGAACTGGAAGATGAAAGCCACTTATATCTAGAAAGTTCCTCAGAGGTCCCAGTTCTTTTAGTTCTTTTGGGACACTGTGTCCTCTCCTCCTGTTTGGGAGGGCAGAGAGATGAAAGGGTTGGAAGGGAGCTCTGCTGGAATTCTTTAGGAGCCAGGAACCAACAGTAGATAAAATGTGAATGCCGGATTCAGCACATTACACCGCCTAGGAGACTAAGGCAGATTTGCTCAGTCGCAGTTGATTGGCTGGCTCCCTTCAGCCTAGAGATTTGGGTTCTACTTGCAGCTCTGATCTAAATTGCAGTTTGGCCTGAGGCTCATCAATCACCCGCCCTGACTCAGTTGCCATGGAAGGGGAGATGTTGCCTGGGATAGGGAAAGAGAAACTCCAGGAAGAAACTGTTGCTCAAACACTCACTAGTCCTAACAGCCTGTGTGTGCTTCAGAGTCCCTCACCCGCTAACTGCAGTGTGGGGACCGGGGCGGCTGAGAGCTGTGGTTCTGCACAGGATTTGCCATGGCCAAGCTGGGAAGGCACAGTGGATGGTGGGTTTCTCCTGAGTTCTCTGGTACACTGACTAGTTTAACTCTGTGAAGCAAGTTGCTGAGGGAAGGGTCCTGTGGGCCATCTTCCATCAATCTCTCAATCACCAGGCTGTATGAGGGTCAAGAACACTCAGCAGACATTCCTCCGAAATCACCTTTCCTAAAATATCCAGGCAGAATGTTGATGGCTTTAGAGGGTTGTTATGAAAGCACCTAGGGCTTCACTCTAATGATCTAATTTGTCAGAGGTTGGGGATGTAGGTCAATGGCAGAACCTGTAGGAGGTTCTGAGTTCATTCCCCAATGCTCCTCCACACCACATTGTATAATTTCCTAGTTTATTTAGGGTCAGTTTTAAAATGCTATCATGAAAGCTTTGAATGTTTGCTTAATTCGTGGTTTTGTGGGCACTCTACACCCTACCGTCTGCCTTTCCCTTGTATGTTAATGAGTTGTAAAATGAGTTAAATGAGGTATAAGCCTCGGATAACTGTGACTATGTCTTTCCCCAGACCATGTTCATCACTGGTTCAAACTTATTGTATTTGATTTTTTATATTTATCGTGCTTGTTTTAGAAAGCTAGAAAGTTTAAGTCAGTAAGTCAGCTCAGTGGGCAGACCTTCAGGAAAGGCTCTTCACAGAGCTCAAGGTGAAGTGAATGTCACTTCCCTGGAGCCCGTCTTTCTCATGATGGCTGAGTGGCCTCCAAGTAGGAGAGAGTAAGTAAAGAAGCTGAAAGGCTAAGTGGAGGAAGATAGCTCGCAAGTCAACTAAAGAATAAGCACATGAAACCCTTGGGAAGTAGAGGCCGGGGTATCAAGGCAGTCATCCACATCTGTACAGCATCCACACCTGTACAGCGAGTTCTAGGCCAGCTTAGGCTTCATCAAATCCTCTCTCAACAAAATCCATATAAGTAATTAATTTTAGAGTTAAAAAATAGGAGCATTTCTATAAAATGGAAAATTTTAATTACAGCAAGTACTTGTATCATGCCCTTTGGCTTGCAATAAAATATTTAAACATCTAGGTTATTTTATAATCCTATGTAGAAATCCTAACTGTCTGAAATAGTATTATAAAATTCAGTATCATTAAGATCAGGAATTTAATTGCTTTTTAGTCCCCAGGAAATACCTTCCTAGTAACAATTTAGTTACTTACGAGAGAGACACAAGTATTTTTAACATTTGCTTGGTACACTGAACAGTATACAAACCCTAAAAAAAAAAAAAAAAGAATTTTAGTAAAAGTTTTCATTGACATTTAAACTGAAAAACTTAAAGTCCAAGTAATTGGTAATGCTCTCTACATATATAATGAAAAGCAAGCCTTTGTAATACACACTCAAAGGATACTCCTCAGTAAAGCAGATTCTTAACGCATCCCTGGAGCAAGTTTATCTAGACAGAAGGCCCCCTTGTATGTGTGTTTGCAAATTTCCTCATGAAAAAGGATGTTGGTATCTTCACATTATCAAACTCTCTTTGGGGACATGTGCTTACATGGCCAGGTCCCTGGTAGTCTCTTGGCAAACCCCTTGGAGAAATCTCTCTATAAAGACTTGGAGAAAGTTTTCTTTTATAAACAAATCTTACAATTAAAAATTGACTTACATTTTAAAGGAAATGAGCAAATAGATGGGTCAAACGAAATATAAATTAAGGTGATCCACCACAGAAGTTTGCTTAAAAACAAAAAAATTGTATGGCCTGTTTCTAGTCTTGAGTTAGTGACTCTGCAGTTGACTCTGGCATCAAAATTGCCTAACATTCCAAGGGGAATTTTGATATATAAGTGAAACACAAGCCCTGCTGAAGAGAGAGAGCTGAGGTCAGCCATGCCCCCTAAGACCTGACTAGAGCCTGGTGTGTCCTGTGAGCTCTTCCATATTCATTCTGTCTCAGAGTACTAAGGGAACGACCAGGGAGAGGCTAAGAGCTGTGTGAGTCTCTGGCATTGTGAGCAGGTCATGATTAGAAATAGAGGATTCCACCTTCCGATGTCAAGATAAGGATCCACTGGAACAAGTAGCCCCATAGTGACCAAGCTGAATGCTGGGACTACCTGAAAGATGGGACAGTGCACATTTGTTCCCCTTTGGTTTTGTCAGTGGGTGTGATAGTTAGAATGAGAATGGCTCCCATAGGCTCATGTGTTTAAGTACCTATTCACCAGGGAGCGGGGACTGTTGAAAAGGATTAGGAGGATTAGGGGACATAGCCTTATTGGAGGAAGTGTGTCATTGGAGGTGGACTTTGAGATTTCAAAATCCCATGCCAAGCCCAGTCTCTTGCTCTGCCTCCTGCCTATGGTTCAGGATATAAAGCTCTCATTCACTTCTCCAACACCATGCCTTCCTGACTGCTGCCTTGCTTCCCACCATGACTGTAACTGACTAAACCTCTGAATTGATACACAATTTCCCAATTAAATGCTTTCCTTTATAAACATTGTTTTGGTCGTGGTGTCTCTACACAGCAATAGATTACTGACTAAGACAGTGGGCTCCCTGTAAATGGAAGTGTGTGGTAGTGATGAGAAGCAGGAAGGGAGAGGGTGTAGAACTAGAGAAATATGGAGCCAAGTGGAGAAAAGAGAAAGAAGACCACAGAGGAGAGAAAAAAATTATTAAAATCACTTCAGTTTAATATCAAATAATACTCAGAGTACTGTTTGATCATGGATTTTAGAATCTGACATCAGCTAAGGAACTCGTCTTTAGATCAGCTACAAGTAAGCCTTGGCCTACAAGCAAAAAAAACATCCTGGGTCTTGTGAATCCAGTCTCAACTGCTGTGCAGTCATATGTGTGACTGCTCTGTTGTTCTAGAAAACAGTCTTAGGGTGGATTAGGGAGTACAGGGAGGGATAACTAACACTAAAGACACTTCAAAAGAGTCACATGGACACCTACTGCAGTAGAAGCTACCGAATTCATGTGTGTGTGTGTGTGTGTGTGTGTGTGTGTGTGTGTGTGTATGTATGTATTGTATGTATACATGTATATAATGCACACACACACACACACACACACACACCTTAACTGGAATTACCCTTTACTAAAGAAGCAATGTTCCTCTTAGACAGCACAGGGCAACAAATACAACTTCCATAGCTCTAAATAAGACAGCGTTATCATCAAATCCTCCCTCCCAAGCTCAGGGGACCCTGTGGAAGAGGAGGAAGAAAGAGTACAAGAGCCAGAGAGGATGGAGAATACGAGGAAAACAAGTCCATCTTAATCAACTGAGCAAGGCTCATATGAACCCACAGAGACTGAAGCAGCAAGCTCAGGGCCTGCAGGGTCTGCACCAGGTGTTCTCTGACTCTTGTGTCTTCTCTTGGGGCTCTTTTTCTTCTGTTGGTTTGCCTTGTCCAACTTTAATGTGATGTGTTTTTTTTAAGCTTATTTTTATTTTGTTACATTTTTCTGTTCTCTTTTCATTTATTTCTACTGTTTTCTATTTCCTTCCACTAACTTTGGGTTCAGTTTATTTTTGCTTTTCTACTTCTTTGAAGTGCAATTTTCCCTTTCCCTACTTTCCCTCCTTCCTCCCTCCCTCCCTCTCTCCTTCCTTCCATGTACAAGACTGAACTTAGGGCTTCCTGCATGCTACATAAGCATTCTATCACTGACCAGAACCCCAATCTACTTTTTCTTTTTTTCCTTTGTTTTTTTCAGGACATGGTTTCTCTGTGTAGCCCTGGCTGTCCTGGAACTTGCTCTGTAGACCAGGATGGCTTTGACCTCACAGAGATCTGCCTGCCTCTGCCTCCCAAGTGCTGGGAATAGAGGTGCATGCCACTGTAGGCTTTAACGTGTAGTTATCATGAGACTTACAAAGAACACACTATGACTATAAAAGCTTATGTTGGTTATAGTTATAAACGATTATGATACAAAGTTTTGATGCAACAAAAGGAGAAAATTTTACCTGTTAATTCTGCCTTTTCTGATTTTGAGTTTGTGTTGAACAATACAAATTATATTCTTATGTTATACCTCCATTAAAAACTTGTGGTTATTGGGGCTGGAGAGATGGCTCAGCAGTTAAGAGCACTGGTTGCTCTTCCAGAGGTCCTGAGTTCAGTTCCCAGCAACCACATGTTGGCTCANAACCATTTGTAATGGGATCTGATGCCCTCTTCTGGTGTGTCTGAAGACAACTACAGAATACTCACATACATAAATTAAATAAACAATTTTTTAAAAAAATTTGTGGTTATTGTTTTAATAGTTTTACTTTTTAAGATTTGTTTTTATTTTTAACTCTCTCTCTCTCTCTCTCTCTCTCTCTCTCTCTCTCTGTGTGTGTGTGTGTGTGTGTGTGTGTGTGTGCTCGCGTGTGTGTCTATGCATATGAGTGCAAGTGCCTATGAAGGTCAGAAGGTGGCACTGGATTGCTTGGGGCTAGAGTTTCATGTGGCTGTGAGCTGTCTGACATGGCTGCTGAGAACAGAACTCCAGTCCTCTGGAAGAACACTGTGTAGTCTTAACCACTGAGCCATCCCTCCAGTCCCTAAATGTCTTACCACTTAACCTTTACACTTAAAATAGAAGTGATCTGTCCTTCACCACCACTTTACTAGAGCAACTCAACTGTGTACTTGCATTGTACCAGGGAATCTCATACTTTCACGTGTTTCTATGTTACTCATTGCATTTATCTCTTTTTTAACTTGGAAAGCACTTGAACATTTCTTTCTTTCTTGTTCCTTTTTAGTGTTGTTCCACTGGATACATGGGGTAGGTTCTTTGTTATTCTTCTACCCCACCTCCACCCCAATCAACATTTTAAATCTCTCACACTTACTTCCCTGTTTACATACATAGATTTGTTTTTTTCCTTTTTTAATTGAAATAGATTTTCTTTCATACAATATATTCTGATTATAGTCTCTCTCCCCCCAACTCTGCCCAGATTCTCTCTCTACTTTCCCATCCACTCAAAACCCCTTTCTCTCTCATTAGAAAACAAACAAGCATCACCCTCAACAACAACAATAATGACAACAAAAGATAAAATAAAGCGAACAAACCAGAATAGGTCAAAACAGACAGACAAACAGACAAAAACAAGCAAAAGATCCACAGGGGAAAAAAAAACACACAAGAAACAGACATAGATGCTGAGAAATAGACATTTGCACATTCAGGAAACCCATGAAAACAAAACTGGAAGTCATAGTATATAAACAAAAGATTTGTAAGGAAAAGAAAATCCCTGGGATTGTTTTTGTCTTGTAATAGATTATGAGTCAAACAAACAAACAAACACAAGAAAAAAACCTCCTCCAAAAATACTATTGAGATGACTCTATGCTGGCCATCTAGGGCATGGAGCTGCCCTTAAATGTGATTCACATGCTTAGTGAGGCTCCAGTGGAGATAATTCACCTATCTTTCTGGGCAGTTAACAGAGTTAGTTTCCATGTTAGAGATGAGGCTCGTGTCTACTTTCCTCTCGGCCTCAGGACCCCATCTGGCTTATACCTGCATAGGTCCTGGGCATGCTGCCGTGTCTTTGTGAGCTCATGTGTGTCAGTCCTGTCGTGATTGGAAGGCCTTGACCAGAGGATGGCATCCTCCATCCCCTCTGCCTCTTACAGTTTTCTGCCTCCTTTTCTTCAGAGTCTGCTGAGGCACGAAAGAAGGGGTATGATGGAGACATCTCATGTGGGACTGCATGTTTCAAAGTCTCCTGTTCTTTCATTCCAGCTATGGGTCTCTGTTCCCATCGACTGCAGCAGGAAGAAGCTTCTTTGGTGATGGCTGAGAAAGACACTTGTCTGTGGGTACAACAGAATGATGCTAGGAGTCGTGTTATTGCTATGTTCCTCTAGCAGATAAAGAGTACTTAGTTCTCTCCTAGGTCTGTGGCCTTTCTCGTCTCATACTCTTGGGTACCTGGGCAGTGTCAGGCATGGGTTCTGTCTCATAGAGTGGGCTTTCATTCCAATCAGTTAGTGATTAGCCACTCCTATAAATTTTGATCCACTATTGCATAACAGGGCATCTTATAGCAGGTTTATAGCTGGGTTAGTGTTTACCTTTCTCCTTTGGTAGTATACATCATACTTTCCAGCACCATCAGCACTAGTTAGTAGGGGGTGAAGGCTCTATGTAGGCACCAGCTCACCTTCTCCGTGTTCAGTGAGTTATGTAGGTGGTGGTGTAAGCAATAGGGCCTTACCATCAGTTTGTGGAGAGCAACCAAGAAAGAACCTTGGCAACAGTCTCTGTTGCTTTTGGTCAGTGTTTTATTATGGCAACAGAAAGGAAAACAGTATTAGAAAATTGTACCAGATGCATTGGTAATTGCTGTGACGACCTGATCTTGTTGCTTTGAGAGCTTTGAGTTGGAAAAGCCTTGTGCGTTCAGAGTGCAATGGGCTGTTCCTTGGGAGCTTAGGAGATAAGAATGTTGGGAGAAACACAGATGACTGAGGCCACATCGCCTGTCTGTCACAGCAGTGCATTTAGACATTTGGGAATTTTTACCCTCCCTCCCTCCCTCCCTCCTTCCCTCGCTTCCTTCTTTTCTTTCTTTTTCTTTTAGACAGTTCTCACTTTGTACTCTAAGTGAGCTTGGTTTGGTACTGGCTGTGTAAACACAGGCAGACCTCAAAGTTACCACCAGCTACCTTCTCAAAAATAACCCTAAGTACTTGGATTATAGATACGTGCCACTTCACCTGGCCTTTAAAAATATTTATAAATGATTTATGGGGAGATGGAGAGGGACATGCAGTAGGATAGAGAGAGGGTTTCAGACAGGCTAAGCTGTCGTCAAGTTTGCTGTATACACAATGTAGACCTTAAATTCCCAGCCCCCCTGACTCCACTTTACAAGCCGCTGGGATGGATGACAAGCCTTCACAGTCATGCCCTATGACACTGTGCACATCTTACTCTTTTAAAAAATAAGTTTTATGTGTGAGTGTTTTGCCTGCATGTAATTAATATCTTTGCGCTATTTGTATTCCTGGGGTCTGCAGAGGCCAAGAAGAAGATATCGGATCTCCTGAAACTACAGATGGTTGTGAATTGCCGTGTGTGTGTGTGTGTGTGTGTGTGTGTGTGTGTGTGTGTGTGTACACAAGACCTGTGTGCTGCTGTCACATAGGGCTTGCCATGTGTTCCATGTCCTAAAACTTTGTTCACGCATCTGCCTCCCCCAGATGAATGACATTCAATTGTGTTGACTCTTGCTGTCTCACTCTGTGAAGACACACCATGATCAAGGCAACTCAAAATAAAGCATTTAATTGGGGCTGGCTTATAGTTTCAGAGGGTTAGTCCATTATCATCATGTCAGGGAACATGGCGGCACAAAGGCAGATATGGTGCTGGAGCAGTAGCTGAGAGTTCTGCATCCAATCCACAGGCAGTGGGAAGAGAAAGCCAATGGGACTGGCTTAAGCATTTGAAACCCAAAGCCCATGCCCCAGCAACACACAAGAAATCCAACAAGTTCACACATCTTAATCCTTCTCATTCTTTCAAGTAGGGCCACTCCCTGCTAACTAAGCCTTTAAACATGTGAGCCAGTAGGGACCACTCTTATTCAAACTACCACAGAGTTAGGCCTGCAGAAAGGCCATTTCAAAGGATAACTTACAAATATACTTTATAAAAGTGTCACTATTGGAAACATTTTCAGCATCTGTTTTAAAAACATTTTGTTCCGTTTCATCTTTTTTTTTTTTTTTTTTTTTTTTTTTTTTTTGTTGTTGTTGTTGCTAAAAGCTGATCCCAAACATCTCACTGTTATAGGACACATTGCATTTATTGTTCTGAAACATGTCAGGTGACTAGAACCATGTCTTAGCCTAGAGACACGATAGGTAGAGTTAGAATATTCATTTTCTGTCAAGTAAAACCAGGGTACCCTCATGTTCTGTACTTCTATTAAGGGCTTAAGGAAAAAGCATCAACCATTGGAGGGTTACAAATGCCTGTGTGATGTAAAGTCTGTCTGTATCAGTATATGTCATTGTATCAGTATATGTCATTGTAACAGTATATGTCTGTCTGTATCAGTATATGTCATTGTATCAGTATATGTCTGTCTGTATCAGTATATGTCTGTCTGTATCAGTATATGTCATTGTAACATGGTTCAAAGATTTCCAATACAGTGTGCTTGTGCTTACCAGTCCCCATAGGTCACTGAGACTGGAGTGTCATGAGTTTGAGGCTAGCCTGGGCTTAAAAAAAGCAAGCCAATGTAATTTCAATGTAGTTTAAATGTAAGTTTCTCTAAAATGTATTGCACTGATAAGATTGTGTTGAAATTTTACACTTCTGTCTCCTAACTATTGTACTCTAGAGTTGCCAGCAAGTAAGGCATCCGGTGTGAGGCACTCATAGCTTTGCCCTGGAACCTTTCTTTGCTGTTAATTCCTGCTAAAGCAGGTGTTTGATCAATTATTGCTTGCACAGTTTTTCTATAAAATGATGATTTTCCTTAAAGAATTTATTTAATTTTTAGAATTTCCATCCAATCCTTTTTTCTGTTCAATTCCCACCAAAGACAAAGCTCCATTTACTTCAGTGTTTGTTTTGTTTGTTTGTTTCTTTCTTTGGAGACAGAGTATTGTTCTAGCCCTTACTAACCCGGGATTCACTATATAGACCAGGCTATCCTCAAACTTAGAGTAATTCTCTTGCCTCGACTTCCCACATACTTGAATATGAGTCACTATACCTGGTTTCTATTTCATTATTAAAATAAGATCTAAAAAATAGCATAGACTGAGATATTCTAGAAGTATATGCACCTTCATCCAATCACACACCTTTAACGCATGAGTGTTCTGTTGCTATGTATAGCACCTTCCTGGGGTTCCATCCTTAACAGTATTTACTGAAACATGTTGGCATATTATATTACTTTAGCTATTTTGAATTGGATCCACACTGATCTTTCTAAACTTTATCAGTAGGGTTAAAACTAAAGTTTTCAATTCAGTACCGCCTGACTTCAGCCGCCATTGTTGGAAAAAAAAAATCACATCTAGTTTTTATTTTCCAGCAAACTTCCTCTGCAGCAAGAATGTATATAAATCTGGCCCTATGGAGGCTTCTTGGTAGTTTCAACAATCTTGTCACCTGTCCCAATGGGTTAAACAGTCTTGTTTTTCAGTGCCGCGGTACCACTGGGGATGAGCAGGAACAGAGATGGGCTGGAACCAGCTCTTGTTCTAGCTGCACCCTTTGATAAGATTGTTGAAACTAAGTGGACATCCATTATTTTTAACTAAAAGACTCTTTTTTTTTTTTTACAAAAAGAAATGTTTTAGCAAGAGCTATTTTGTGAGTGTTGATTATATTGAATTAGAGAAGTAAATGAAAATTTGCTTAATCAAATACAGAGAGCACAACAAAGGCTCTTCTCTCTCCAGCTTGTCATGAAACCTCATTTTAGGTGGGGCAGCGCTGTAGCAAGGGTTCTATTGCTGTGAAGAGACACCATGTCCATAGCAACTCTTACAAAGGAAAACGTTCAATTGGGGCTGGCTTACAACCATTATCACCATGGGGAAGCACAAGGTACTGGACAGGTAGATAGCTGATTGTCCAATAGCTGGATCCATAGGCAGAAAGCAGAGAGAGAGACTGGGCCTGCCTTGAGCATTTGAAACCTCAAAGCCCACTCTCTTTGACACACTTCCTCCAACAAGGCTACCCATCCTAACCCTTTGAAACAATCACTATTTAATAATGCCACTCCCT
The DNA here is from genome assembly GCF_900095145.1 of Mus pahari. Taxonomy (NCBI): domain Eukaryota; kingdom Metazoa; phylum Chordata; class Mammalia; order Rodentia; family Muridae; genus Mus; species Mus pahari. The sequence continues at coordinate 111,661,168 of NC_034593.1, read as the reverse complement.
ATGAGTCTATGGGGGCCATTTCCATTCAAACCAACACAGGTAACTTCAGGGACCGTCTGAAATACCTGAGTCTGCCCCACAGACCATCCTGGTACATGGCATCCCTCTCAGGCCAGGTATTAAAGTATAGCCAACTCCTAGTTAGAGCCCATTTCTTTGTCATCATGTAAATAAGACTATGTGCATGTAAGAGTCCAGCCGTTTTGGTAGCCATGCAGGTAAAGCGCCATCAGGCAAGAGCCATAGGCACAATTGCCTAGGACAAAAGCAGGCGGCAGTCTTTAAGGAGTGGTGTGCATGTTTCCATCAGAAACAGTTGCAAAAAACCCAATCTCCCAGTGACTTTTTTTTTAAAAAGTAAGCTAGATAATAATAGTAGTAATGGATAAGACAGACTATAATAGTAGAAGTGAGGATGATGATGATGATGGTGATGATGATGATGGTGATAAAGGTCTCCCATGGAAACCCTGGCCATATTATTTTTTTCACCAGTAAAATATTGATGTAATGGTCCTAAGTTGAACAAATTTAGCCTGTGATTTTAGTATTTTCTCTTCATCCATTTTGCCTTTTCCTAATGTAGCAGCCTACTGAGCGATGTCTAGATCACTCTCTTCAGACGAATAATCACAACTTCATATGTGGACGTTTGCTTGACTATACTGATAAACTTTCCTCTTCCTCTGCAATTGATTCTCCCCACAAAAGATGAGGGTCAGATCAAAGAGTGCTGGGAAGAGTTTGACTCATAGACCAAACCTCAGACCTAGAGCACAGAAGGATTTTATTCTCTAGTGTGTCAATCCCAGGGCTCCTTCTAAATGGGGATGACTTAACTGTTGTTTGGAGAACTGACCCACTAGAGGAACAAAAGCGTTTCCGCGCTGGGCACCTCTTAGACTGTAGCTTTCAAAACGTTTTTCTGGTCCTGTTTCCTCAGCCGTAGAGTAGGATTTTGTATAACGAGTTTGCTGGTTTTGTAGGTAAAAATGTTGAACTATTGCTCAGTTATACAGGTAACCGCTGCAAAGCCCAAATAACCAGTTCACCATATGCCTTACATGTAAGATGCTTGCTTGGCACATGTAAGTCATGCGGCAAAAGGCTGTGTCATTATTATCTCTGTTATGTTTGAGGCAGAGTCTCATATATTTCAGGCTGACCTCCAACTCTCAGGGTAGTCAAAGATGCGTTTGGGGCTCTGGTTCTCATGCCCCGCCTGACTTTCCAACTGCTAGGACTGCAGGAGTGTCCCCAGGGTCACCTGGGCATTACTGATTCTCTAGTTAAAGATGAAAGGCATTGCCTTATGGGTAAGGTTTACTGTCATCAATTCAGATATACAGACACAAGTCACGAGCAGAAAACATCCATAGAGAATAGCTTAGGACAGTCATTTCATACGATGCAGCTTTTCCTTCTCGTTTGTGTGCTCATGCATGTAGTTGCACATATGTATTCTAGTGAATATGTATGTGTGGGTGTGCCTGTGTGCACACCTGTGTGTATGTTTGTGTGTGTGTGTGTGTGTGTGTGTGTGTGTGTGTGTGTACCAGAGAGCAACCTCAGGTGTTTCTCAGGAGTCCTTCACCTCGTTTTTTTGAGACGGAGTCTCTCAGTGGAATCTGGGGCTTACTGATGAGGCTAGTCTTGTGGATTACAAATGTGTACCACACAGTACCTGACTTTTTATGTGGGTGCTACGGATTGAACTCAGGCCCTCAAGCATGAAAGGTGAGTACTTTACCAACTGAGCCACGTCCCCAGTCTCAGTCTTTCATTTTTGATAAACACATTTCATGTTTGCAGTATCAGTTACTAATTGAGTTCTTCTGTTGTGAAGGTTTTTTTAATCAATTTAAGACTATAGGTGCTGAAATTTTTTATATGTATGTAGTATATTATATATAATATGTCATCTATCATATATTCATAAAATATTATATAATATAATGAATGACACAATAGTATATTATAATATATTATATTGCATATTTCATATATATATTATAGTATAATATATAATTACATATAGTGTGTATATGTTATATATGTAGTGTATATATATGTATATATATATATACTATATATGTGTGTATATATATATATATATATATATATATATATATATATATAGTGTGTGTGTGTGTGTGTGTGTCTATGCTTATGTGTGGATGGGGTGTGTATGTCCCACAGCATGTGTGTAGAAGTCAGAGGACAACCTTAGGTCTCTGTCTCTTGATGTTCTCCACTGTGTACGGCAGGCTAATTAGACCACAAGCTTCTGAGAATTCTCCTGGCTCTACCTCCCATCTTTCAGCAGCCATTTGGGGATTATAGATGTACACTTCTTTTATATGGGACCTGGGGATCCAAACTCAAGACTTCACACTTTAACAATTGCTTTATCCACAGAGCTGTCTTACCAGTCTCCAAAATTATACAGTCTAGCCCAGGCTTGATTAGAGCTCACTATGTAGGCTAGGTTTGCCTTGAGCTCACAGAGATCCCCCTGTCTCTGCCTCTGTAGCTCTGGGATTAAATGTGTGCTTCTACACATTACTAAAATTATATACTTTACGGCAAAATAAGGTTAAATAAGTGGGCCATTTAAAATGGTATGGATTTTAAAAGATACCACAATAAAATTGATTTATTACTTATTCACACATTAGTAAATGACTGTAACAGTTATATAACTGTCAAGCTGCATTTAAAGCGAGAGGACTTTATCTGTGTGGCTTCATCTCCTCTCTGTGAGATGGCTAGAGTGAGAGCTGTATTGACAAGACGTGTTTATAGGGTTAGATATTATACATGATAATTACTTGAAGAAACAGTCAAAATTTTAAAAATCTGTTAGCAATCACCTTGTTTAAAAGTTTTGAACTTTTAAACAATCAACTTTGTGCAGTCAAGGCTTTGAGTCCAGGGAGTATTGGGAAGGTTGCTACGCTTCTTGTCCCCTTCCTGGGAGGTGGTGTTAATGGTTCCAGAATGTCGCCTCCTTTTTATGGGATGCTCCATGTCTTAGGGTTTTATTGCTGTGACGAAACACCATGACCACAGCAACTTTTATAAAGGAAAATATTTACTTGGGGCTGGCTTGCAGGTCACAGATTTAGTTCAGTATTATGGCAGGAAACATGATGGCATGTAGGCAGACATAGTGCTGGAGGAAGCAGCTGAGAGTTCTACATCTTAACCAGCAGGTAGCAGGAGAAGAACTGACTTGAGCTTCTGAGATCACAAAGTCCACCCCCGCAGTCATACACTTCCTCCAACAAGGCCACACCTCCTGCAACAAGGCCACACCTTCTGTAACAAGGCCACACCTCTTAATAGTGCCACTTCCTATGGGCCAAACATTCATACACAGAGTCTATGGGGGTCGGGGGGAAGGAGAAGAGTCTATGGGAACCATTCCTATTCAAAACCCGACACCGACACCCTATCATTCTTTGATTGGTAACAGCACATGGAACTCATTATGGAGGGATGAAATCATTTCACGTGCTTAGGAACCCTAAAAGGAAATAAGTGGATTCTTGAATCGTCCCTGATAGCTGTAGGACAGAGTTCTCTAAAGTCAAATAAATAAATAAATAAATAAATAAATAAATAAATAAATAAATAAATAAATGCTGTGCCCCGCCCTTGGCAGAGGCTGCTGAACATCCTTCTTTCTCCCTCCCTTTCCTGTCTCCTGTCTTCTGACATTTGAAGCTATTACTATATAAGGTTGCTTTTCCTAAGTGATGATAATATATTATACTCTTTGGTGCTTTTGGGTTTTCAAAGAATGGTCATTTATCTTCATCAATCAAGAGCAAACTAAGGTGAACCCCAAACCTGTGGGAGACAAACACCATAAATGTCTCCATTATTATTTTTCATTTCATGAAAACGTAGCCTTTCTCCCCTGGATGGCACTCCATGTGACTTCTGTAGATTATAAACATAAGGGGGTACTTTTGGTGACAAAGGAAGTAGAATCCCAGTGGTGGGCTTTTCCTGTCTAATCTATAGACTGCCTGTCTACCAGGTAAAGAGTTGCAAATTTGAGCAGTCTTGCCCCAGGCAGAATGGAGCAGCGCTTGGCAGAGCGGGCAACCCAGGAACCAGACCTCATCCTCCAGCCACCTCGCTGCTCTTACTCCCCTCCCTTTGACAAAATGACCCCATGGTTTCATGTTGACCAGGTTACCAAGGTCCTGTGAGCCACAGACACGGGTCTGAGAGCAGATGCACAAATTCATTTAGGCATCCGGTGATGCCAGAGGTTCCGGAAAGTATCCTCATTATTCTGCATTACTCTGGTCCCCTGCGTCCCTTTAACAATGTGAAGGGAAAATTGTTCCTTTGTCTCTACCGCCCTTGCTCTCTTCCCACTCTTGACTGCGCTCTCTGGGCACTTCTTTGTGACAAAAAAATAAAATCACATTTATGTTGCCAAAATGCAAAGTAAACACATAGCATGTGTATACCTGTCGGTCTGTCTGTCTCCCTTCTCCCCATACCCCCTCTCTCTGTATATGGGTGTGTGAAGAGAGAGAGTGAGTGAGAGACAGAGAGACAGAACCTAACCCGTACTGCGGAAGTTGCTCTTTCAGGGAAAGGCAGCCACACAGATCTTTCAGTTGGGGTACAGGATGAATTAGTCTGGGACACTGTAGGAAAGTCACTCTGTGACTGCGCAAGTGTGTAGAGACACTTCTTCAGGTTCGTGAGGCCCTTCCCTTGGGTCCCCTGGCCTCTTTCCTGGTAACTCACGCAGCCTTCTTCTGTCTCAGCCGATACCCTCTTGAGGGGTGAGCTTTATTTTCTCCTGAATGTGTTCCTTTGTTTGTATTCCTTTCTAGAATGATATTTATCTGCGCACACAATTCGTATAAAATCAGACCCTTATTATGCTGATTACCAGAGACCCTCATGTCTAATTTGGTGAGATATAAAATTGTATTTCATTGAAAAACAAGGACACCCCTAGAGGGTGTCAGGAGACTTCCAAACATCACCTGAGCTTTGTAGATGAGAAATGAGTTCGAGTTCATGTTCTTCACTAAGCATGAGTGTGAGCTGAGAAGAAGCTGCAGGGCTGAAGCCAGTAGTGGAGGACAGAGAGAGGAGGGCACAGGGACAGTAGGGACACCCTCACTGACAAGGTGGGACTTTCATTTGGCCTCCAAATATCATGGGTCTCAGGCTGTGGCACACTTCCCTGAAGTTCCATAATGCTGTTAGTGATTTCACTCGTGGTTCTCCTTAAAAGATGTGCATTGCCACATGTCTGTTGTCCTTTTTGTCAAAAGTAGGAACCGTGTCATTTCATCGTTCTTGGCATCGTGAATGACTAATACGAGCCACACGTATGCACAGCTAGGAACTTACAGCAGGCTGCACATATTGGTGAGGTGTAAATTAACTAATGAATAAATGTGTCTTAGATCTTAGGATAAGTGTGGTAGCTATTCACGTGTACGTGTGTGTGTGTGTGTGTGTGTGTGTGCGCACGCGCGCGCGCACATGTGTGTGTGTGTGTGAAAAGACAACTTGTAGGAGTCAAGTTTCTCCTTCCACCAACTGGTCACTGGGCCCTGAACTCAGGTGGCCAGGTTTGGGCTTAAGAGTCTTGACCTGCTGAGCCATCTTGCTGACCCAAGGTAGTGTTTACTAAGTTTAATTTGACAGTGTGCTAAGAGAAAATGATTCGAAGGATAATTAAAGGAGTTACCCATGTGCTTTGTATGTACATGTTCATCCTTTCACTTGATCTTACATGGTACCATGATGTACGTCCAGGTTTAGCGAGATGTGCACTGGCGTTGGGTGAACTGTGAGTCTGGTTCGGTTTTGTTTTTAACAGCGTCACTCAGATGAATGGGCTCTCAGCTGCTCTATTTATAAAATGAAAAATTTAGAATAGATGATTTTATTGTTCGTTATGGTTATAGTCTATTTTTAAATCAAGAAGATAATAGGTGAAAGCAATGTCCATGTATGGCAAAGTTTTCCCTAATTTAATGAAGACTTTTTCTTAGAAAGTTTAATTCTCTACATAGTATTATATGGAAATCCTATGTGCATTTCTTCAAGTCATAGTTTCCAGGATATATATATATATATATATATATTAATTGAACACATTTTCAGTACATTTTACTTTTAAAATGATGAAAATGATAGTGAATTATTATTGAACTCGTTGTGTCCCATTGCTTTGACTTTTAACAGATGCTTGAAATAATAAAAGTATCTTTGAAACAAATGACTTTAAAATAAATTATTTCTTTATTAATTTTCTAAGTAATGAAATTGTTCTCCATTACATGTAAATTTAATCAGTCTTTTTCTTAAAAATCATTCACAATTCATGGCTTTAAGCACAGTTGGTATTTTCATAAATCTAAGTTCTTTATTTGTGGTCTGGGTCAAGTATTATTTGCAGCTAAGAATTTACTCATCTCTCTGCTGGAAATCCCAACGAGGCAAAGGACTTGGGTTATGTTACAGTTATTTCCTTTATGACATCTATGAAGCAGGTAAAGGAGCTTATGGTTAAGCCAGAGAGACCTGAATTTGATCCCTGGGAACCCACAAGGTACAGGGAGAGAGCTGACTCCCATGAGCCATCCTCTGATCTCCACGTATGCCCCATGGACAACACGCAGCCACATGCATAAAAATAAATAACTCAATGTAGTTTAATCTTAAAAACTTGTTGCAAGTGGCCTGGGTGTTGGAGTCTGTGGAACACTCTCATGTGCAGGAAAGAGAAGGACATATTTGATCCTGCTTTCTTACATCTTAGCCCTTTAAATTTACTTGAAAGGAATTCAGATGAGTGACCTGTGTATCTGCTGTGTGTCAGGAGTGAAAGGAGAGCCACCAGGAGCCATTGGCTTCTACCCCAGATGGGGTCCTTTAAATCAAACTGTGTCTCTCCCAACAAAGGGATTTCTTTTTTATGTTTAAAATAGCTAGACTTGAAAATAGATCTCACTTTTGGATTGCAATAAAACAATATTGTCATTGTAAAAATAATTCAAACTGCACAGAAAAGGCCAACGATGAAATGAAAATCATGCCACAGTGGTAACCTTCTGGCAACGGCACAGTAGGGTCGTGTCCTTTTAGGTTTCTTTTCATGTTAGCAGGATTGCACTTAAGGTCTTTTTGTTTGTTTGTTTTCTTTTTCTTTTTTCTTTTTTTTAAGACAGAGATTCTGATTGTAGCCCAGCCCGGCCTTGAGCTTGTAATCTCTGCCCTCAGCCTTCTAAGCTTGGGGGGCTATAGGTGCTCATCAGCACACCCTGGTAAAATGTCTTAACAGTTTCTTTGCAACCTCCCTTTCAAACTGTAAAGGGTGAACCCAGGGCCTCACACATACAAGGAAACAAAGGAGTTAGAAAGCTTTGAGGGGCAGATAACATTTAGGTGCACGGAATGATTGGAAAGGATCCTAGAGAGGCCTAGTTGCCTGACCCAAAGGCCAGCTCCTTAGGACCATCTATACTGCAGTATTGTGCAAGGCTCAGGTATAGCATCCATGAAGCAGAAAGGAGGAACAGCTTTGAGTATCAATTCAGCCTGAAGATACCTAATGGAGCAGAGACAGAGATAGACACAGAGACAGGGAGGGGGCCAGAGAGGTAAGGAGGAGGAGAGGGAGAGGGAGCAAGCGCCCCTTTCAGGGTTGTAACTACCTGGGGTGTTGACACAGGTGTGGAGATCAGCCATATTGCCATGGCCTTCATTGAGTTGAGTGGTGGGGCTATCCCTGAGAGAGCTAAGGTTTTCAAAGCATGTCTAAGATTTGAACCCATAGGAGTTTCTATGTTTGGGGATGTGGGGAAGTGGAGTATCTATGGGATGTGAATGCCAGTTCCCAGGTCTTGCTTAAGAATAACTTGAGAAGTGGGGGGGGGGGGGCAAGAGCCATGGAGGTTGTAAGAATTGTTATCTGAGATGCTTAGATTGTCAGCATTGCCAGAGTCAGCACTGTGGAGACTGGCTGTTCTGGATGCTTCTTCTCATACATAGATCCTATGTCTCGTACATAGGTCATATGTCTCATACATAGATCCTATGTCTCATACATAGATCCTATGTCTCGTACATAGGTCATATGTCTCATACATAAGTCATAGCAGATGCAGGGAGGATTGTGGGTCCTGTCCATTGTTAGCCATCCTTGGGAGGGCTGCCAGACATGTAAGTGGGTCTGATTCTGATCATGGCAGAGGCATACTGCATTGCTGTTCTTAGGGCACTCTGATCCTGCTCTGTCATCTGTGTCATTCTCAGAACACAGGCTGGATCTTTATCTCTGACTCACAGCAGAAGTTGGAGTCCATATACCAAAGGCTATCTGAAACCATTCTCACTACCGTTAATGACATTAGGAGACAGAGTCTTACTCTGTAACCCAGTGTGGCCGCCCACATGCTTGGAGTACAGCCCATCATGCCCTGCTCTAAACTAAACTAATGACAAACAGGACAGTGCGACAATTACACAGTGGCAAGGACTGATCGCTCACAGTGTGTTCTTGGCTCCCTCCGTTTTTTTTTTTTTTTTTTAAGACAGGTGGGGGTGTGAACATAATTTCTTTTTAACCCCATATTCAGTTTTTCATTTACAGAATTTGTTTTACCATGATCCACAGATCATTAATTCCCCTCCAGGGTTAGAAGTGCTCCTGTCCATTTTGAGGTGCTGTAACTCACCCAGACACTATGTGAGGCACATGTTGCTATTTTCCTGTCTCACTGCATCCTGGATACTGCCCAGATGTGGTGTGGTTCACTCCCTTCCATCTGCCACACTCGACACTACAATCTCAGCTATTCCTTTTGAATCAAGCCCTCTGCGGAGAACTGTGGCATGCACAGGTGAGCTCCCTTGGTTTTGCTTTTCCATTGCGTTCTGAACTTGCTTTTTACCCTGGTCACTTGCCTGTGCACATCTCCAGAGGAGGAATGCTGCGCAGGACAGTTCCATTAGTTCTGCTTCACTGAATTCTATTCTCCATGATAAAGAATGCCCAGAAATTCCTTCCTTCCCTGGGTGTGTGCATTTGTGGGAAGTATAATTTGGATATCCACAGTTGATATTTTCTGTCAGTGGGTGGAAAGAGCTAAGAAAGCTGGAACGCTGTGCTCTAAGTTGGAAGTCACTTTCAAGGACTAGTGACTCAAGGTGATTTTAAGCAACTTCCATAGATAGGCATTTGACAAGGAACTAAATTTTAGCATGTGGGTGGATAAACGTGTATATGCACACCATATAAATTTATATATAAACCAATCCAATAATTCATTTTAGCTAGGTTAAAGGAATATGTGTAGCACCTGAAAAGCACCTTTTGTCTTCTGTAATAATCATTTTTCTTAAAGTCTAGTTGAAACCTATTTCTTTCCATGAATCCTTCTCTCAGTAAACCTAAGTGCCTTATAACGAACCAGTCTAGGTGTCCAGCAACAGAAGAATTGTGGTAAGCTGAAAGAAAATGGCCCCCATAGACTCATAGGGAGTGGCCTTATTGGAGGTGTGGCTTTGTTGGAGGAAGTGTGTCACTGGGAGGTGGGCTTTGAGGTTTCAGATGCTCAAGCCAGGCCTAGTGACTCACTCCCTTCTCCCCATGCCTTCATATCAGGGTGTACAACCCTCAGCTCCTTCTCCAGCACCATATCTGCCTACATGCTGTCACGCTTCCCACCATGATGACAATGGACTGAACCTCCAAACTCTTCACCGCAATAAAACCCCAACTCCAAGGAGAGTGGACGAGGAACGTGTGCGCATATACAGTGGGAACGCTTTCAGACATAAATAAGGATGGGGGTCATGTTGTTTACAAGAAATGGGTACAGCTGAGACAGTCACATTAATGAATTAAAGCTTTCTCAGGAAGGCAAATATGTTTTCTCTCATATGCGATTCCTAGACTTTATATAGTCATATAAAATCATGTATGTGTATATTGGGTGAAAGTAGAAGTAAAATTGTCTGGGGGATTAACAATAGGAGAGGTGATAAAATGTATGATAGGAGGAATGAAGTAAAGGGGGGGTTTATGCCTAACATACACCATGTACCTATAAGAAAAAATTTAAGTGTAAAAAGTAAGTACGTTATTTTCTAAGGTTGTCCATGCCTACTTTCCCATGCTACATCATATAGTATAAATTTGCATGATTTTTTAAAATTAGTTTTCTCTCAAAGAAAATGGTAAGATCCCTAATATTAGGGAGTATGTTTTACATCTGTCTTATTGATGTACATAAAGTACCCTCAGTGACTATCAAGAGTCTACCCTAGGCTTTCCTATTTATTTTCCATCTTTAGATCTATTCTGCTTGGTGCCAGTTTGACTAAAGTGTGGATGATGTGAAAAATAGCAAAAACCAATCAAACAAAAAAATGAAACACTTCTACCCCCAAACTCAAACCTAATGAATACGTGATGAGATTTTGAAGCAAGCTAACATTTATTCTATCCATGGATTCAAATCATTTCATTCCCTAACTGAGCCCATTAATATGATGAAACTGTGAGAAGCCTTTACTAGAACTGCACCAATGTCTTGGTTATCTATTAGTATGGACCAGTCTAAAGCACTTCTCTGATCCTTTGAACTTCAGATGTATGTATGTCTGAGAGTGATTCAATCTTTTCTCTTCCCCATTACCTTCTCTATGGAATCCAGTGCAAACATCAGTTTGTTCTCTGATGCCTATCCACTCATTCTGCCTACCCATTCATTCTTTCCCTTATTAGTGTCTTCTTTATATATGCATAAAAGTTTTATAGCATCTTCCTATGATAATATAAGAAATTTCAATACTTTCTATAAAGTTTGCATGAAATCTCTGTGTTTGGAACAAAAGCAAAACTGAAGGTCTTGCCATCTTACCACAGTAGAAAGAGTAAGAGATATTTGTACTTAGGGGCTTTTGAGATCAATAGCTGTAGGAGCTGAGATCTACTATGAAATAAACATTATTTTGTTTGCAAGTATCCTTTTACCCAAGAACTTTTTCTTCTTCTGGACTAGATCTAGCTCTATCACAGTGAGCACACTAACTCAAGAGAAAAATCACCCTTAAGGTATAGACTTGGACTAACAGGCTAAGGCCTCAGACAGGATTAAGCCTGGATGCAAAATAAGACTGATTGCCCAATGGCAATAATTGAAAATTATGGAAAGCATGAAAAACATGGGAAATTGAAAGGCCAAGTGTGGCAATGCACGCCTGTAATTCCCAGCACTTGGGAGGCAGAGGGCAGAAGGACCAGGGGTTTAAGTCTAGCTTCAGCTCTGCAAGGAGTTTGAGGCTGGCCCAGACTACAGAACACCTTGTCTCAAAAGACAAAAACAAACAAGCAAGCAAGCAAAAAAAAAAAAACTCAATTCAGTGAGATCAACAAACAATTAGACATTTAAAGAGATGCTCCTTTGATGTGATCTGCCCATATGTGGAAGACTTTTCTTTTTATAATATCACTAACAGCTAATCACCCAACACTAAATTATCATCTTTTCAAAACATCACAAAACCAATGTTGGGCAGCAGGACCCAAAGAAAAAAAGTCTTTTCAATATTAGGTGTAATCTGTATTATTCTAACTTCTGCTCAATGGTTTAAGATCTGCTTTTGGTCAAATGCAGAGCAAGCCTGGTACAGCTGTTCAAGACTTCTCTAGAATTCCAACCATTCTCTTCTCATTTGTCTGTCAAATGGAACACATTTACCATTAAAGCTTATTAGCCCAGCCAATACATGCAAACTACTGCACTTAATAAAATAGTCAGTTGTATGAGGTGATAGCAGCCAGCAGGTAGTTCTGGAACATTAGGCAGAGATTTAGTTCACAATTAGTTTATAGAGTAAAGCTTGGTGGTTATAAAAAATTCTCTGGGATCATTAGTAAGAAAAATGTTTCATAAAGCATGATTATGAGTTTTGTTCCTAGCTTTGGCATCGTGTAATTTTTCAGGCTGGATTCATAATCACTGAAACAGCTTCAGGGTAAATCGGCCACAGTTTACAGATTTCTGGTCTCTGCTTTTGGCATCGGCTTCTGGTACTTGTTTCCATTTTATAAGCATGCATCAACTTGTCCCATCATGTGCCAGAATGTGTAGAGAGAATAATATAGGGGTCTTTCTCTTTAGAATGTAAACATCTACACAAGAGATAGATTTATAACCATGATACCAGAGGACAAAGGTATTAAAGAAAACAATACATAATCTAAAACACAAATCAAGAAGGAAGGAATTCTGCTTGGTAGCATCGCGGATCAGTGGAGAGTTATCATCCAAACAAGACCTGATGGCTAAACTGGACAGAGATATTCTGAACCTAGGGAATGGTACCAGGCAAGACACAGGACTGGCAGAAGACTGGCTCAGTCAGTGGGTGTCAGGGGCTATGAAAAGGTCTCCCTTTCCAGAGAAATTTTGTTGTTGTTTTGGGGCCAAAGTGATTTCTTTTATAAAAACTGGAATTGGGAGTGGAGGGATGACTTAGTGGCTAAGAGCACTTGCAGCTCTTATAGATGACCTGGGTTCTATCCCAGAACCCATATGGTTTACCTTCAGTTCCAAAGGATCTCTGACACCTTCTTTTGGCCTCTTAGGCACCAAACATTCATGTGATGCACACGTAGACACTCACACATGCAGATAAATAAAAATAAATACTTTTTTTTTAAAAAAAGGAAGAACTTGAATTTATCTCAGCATCTTAGGAACAATCTCTCTCTCTGAAGCAGCCTAGTTATTCTGTATACGTGTGTGACTAATCAGTGGCGTGTCCTGTGGACAGCATCCAAGCCTCTGCTCATTTCCCATCATTTGCATGAGGAAATGATGACAGAATATAAGGAAGGCTCCATGTGAGGAGGACCATGACGGAAGTTTTGCTACCACCCCATTGCCATGGTTAGGTTCAGAGTACTGGCTTTTATGTATTAACTCAGAAGTCCTGAAGAACCAAGGTTTAAACAGCACTGCCTCATCCTCTCAAGGGCGCTGTCTTACACTTAAGAACGCCTTCCCCAAAGTTATTAAAAGATTTAAAGCAGGGATATGACATGGTCTGATGCCTGCTGAAGACAGCTGATGAGGATGTGGGGGTGAACTGGAAAGCAGAACTGGGAGAAAGGCATTTAAACATTCTATGTGGCAAATCCAAGACTCCAGGTTAGTCCAACAGAGACAAGGGTATTCTCTGTCTTTTCACTAACCAGAAGAGGCACAGAAAACCCAGAAGGACATCAAAGGTGGACGGCAGGGTGAGGGACAGAGAGGACAGTAGTTTGGGGACTGTTTCCTGTGTGACAAAGGGGCAGGTGTGGCACTTACTGAACCATTATGTAAGAGGAACAGTTATGGGGAAAGAAGAAAGAATGTAACTTCGCATAAAGTCAAATTTGAGTCATCTATGGGGAATAGGGGAGGAAATGTTTAATAGCCAGTTACGATCATCTGCACATGCTCCATAGAATGCGTAGTGTTAGAGACAATAGCTGAAGTACATAAAGGTGACGCATAGACAGAGTATGAGAACTTGGTATTGGAAGTATTCTTTACATGATAAACATATTGTATTAATTTCTATAAAGAACAGAAAAATGAAGAACAGTTTGAGTGTCTGAAAGCTTTCTTATAGGCATTTGAGTGACAGATCTTGAATTTTAATTTGTCTAAATTATTATTAGTAGTAGTATTAGTAGTGGTCTCATTATTCTTATTTTAGTTTAGACAACAGAGTTCAGAATTAAAAACAAATTTTATCCCTGGTTCATTGTGTATTTCTTATTATTTTAATACTATCCCAAACACATGCAAACTCAGTCCCCTAACAAGAACTCAGACAGCACCCTGTGCCTATCATTATGACTGCCCCACCCCCTTACATCACCCTGTCTTCCTCACTTGACGTAATATGACCCTGAATTTTGCTCACCATTGCTTATTGCATAGTTTTGCTGAAGATTCGTGCAGTACAAAGAGTAAGTACTGACTTAGTTCTTTTAGGTTTATTAAAAGGGTTTCATGCTGTCTATAGTCTCTGGAGACACTGTCCTTTTTCCTTAAGACAGTACTGGGGTTTGTCCAAAAGCTGTGACTCCTGCTCACTTGCATCACCTGTATACAGCTAATAGTGATGTACCACATTCCACTCAGAGTCTGCAGTTAACTCAGCCTCCTCTTGATGAACATGTGGTTTGTTCTTGTGGCCAGTGTTGTTAGAACACATTTGCTGCTGTGAACGGGCAAGCACTTAATTTAGTTGTATGCCTAGAAAAGGAATGACTGGGGCATGTGCTTAATGTCTAGATCTAGGGAAAAATGATGTATGATTTTGGTATTTCTGCCAGTACTGTAGAAGGGACTCGGGTCTCCTGATACTGGATATTATCATGAATGTATTTATATCATTCTGCTGAATGCCCAGATGTCTTCACTATGGTCTTCATTTGTATTTCTAGGTCCACTGGGTAAGTGGAATGGTCCTGCATATTTTTATTGGCTGGCTGTGATTTCTGTGGATTGGTTTTTCCCATCTCCAAGGTTCCTATTTGTGTTCTTGTTGGTTAATACAAATACTTTATGTATTCATCATACGGAACTTTGTCGGTTTGTGTTTGATTATTTATATCATCATTCTTCATATTAAATTATCATATCAAATGACCTCTCAGCTTTATACCCTATATTTTTATGCTGTTTAAAGTTTCCTTGGGTGAAAAAATAATTTTAATATAGTCAAACTTACCACATTTGAGGCTTTTACATTTGTATTTAGGAACCTTGTCAGAGAAAGGTTTTTACCTACATGAACATCCAAGAAACATTTGCTCTAACATCTTTGTGTTTTGATGCTATTAACTGAAGGTTTTTTCAGTGTTTTTCCACATATATATTTTTTATAATAAATGTTTGGCTCTCTTATAGCACTGTTTTCAGCCCTACAGCATTTGATTAAAAACAACAGCTATGAAAACAAAACACTATTCAGAATCAGAAACTTTAGGAAACACTGTAATTTCCTGACTAAATCATGATATCAGAGTTCTTCGCCTTAATAAAGCATAATTTATTGTTTGAGTTTATGAAATTTTCAGGGTTTACTTGGCTTCTTGGATAAGAGAGATAGAAACTATTTAGTCAAAACGGAACCAAGTTTTCCACTAAGTGGATGATTTTGTGGTGCTGGAGATATGTCATTGATGTCTTCCCATCCTTTGTCAAGGTGTATCTCATTGGGTCAGGGGTCATTTCTATAGTGCATTCTTACAGGCAATTTACCTGGAGAAACTTTTTTTTTTTCTATAATGTAGGGAGAATAAAATAGTTACAAAATATGTGAAGAATGGCGAATGAGAATGAAAAATATTAGTTCTCCACATTTAAGTAGGTATTCAACAGGTTTTTGCATGCACACGTGCATGCATGCACGCATGGTATGAGAGCCTCACACAAGCAGGCACTTTGCCACTGAGCTCTATCCTCCACTCATGGTTTGCTCTGTGTTTTGAGACAAGTTTTCAGTAAGTTGTTTAAACGGACCTGAGCTCACTCTGTAGGTCAGGCAGGCCTTGAGTTTACTGTACGCAATCCTTAATCTCCAGAGTGGCTGCGATTACAGGTCCACAGACAGGCTTGGCTCATTCAATTGCTTATATAAATCCTTTGCAATGTAAATCCCAGGCAAAATAGCCAACGTATAATTCCAAACTGCACTTCGATGTCTGTTTGCAAAACCCCCTGTGCTTTTAACTGAACATTCCACATGAGTCTGGGTGTGTGTGTTTATACTGTCTGCTTATATATAAAAGTTTATGGTATAGAGAAACTTTAAACAGACCTGCAGATGTGCTTCAAAGAGTGGCTCATTTAGCAGGTAATGTATTGTCCAGTGTTCTGCTTTCTTTGGTTGTTGAGATTCAGCTGAACTGGAAGGAAAATAGGCTTATCACTGGGACTGAACAGGCTTGCTTTCCTTAAAAGGCAATTGTTTCTTTTTTCCTCTGCTTCTCTGGAGAATTGGCTACAAACTGGGAATAGCTTTCCTGTGACTCATATGCAGAGTGGGGCTGCATCTATAGAGTTTCAGATAAAATGATAAAGAAATGGACCTCAATTAGACACATGTGAAGCAAGAGCAGTCCTGAAAAGAAAACATCACAGATTGCAGTTCCTTAGCTCTATTGTGTAGATAAAATAAATTGCCCCTTTTAAGGAAATAGTTAATCCAGACATTGGTTTCAAGTTTTATTTACTCAGGATATCTAATTTTTATACTTAACCAAAGTTTTGACAAGCTGAGTATGTTACAGAGTCATGGCTTACAATTGCGAGGCCATCTTATTTACATATAAAATAATGGGGAGGGGCTCATTTGGTCACGGGCTTGCCAAACCTGAAGACTTGTGTTTGAACCCCCGGCACCTGTGCACAATCCCTGGGGTGACAGTATGCACATGTGATGCTGGAGCTGTATAGGTAGAGACAAGAGGATCCTTGTAACTCCCTGGCCAGACCCAACTAGTCTAGTGAAAGTGTCTGTTTCAAGAAATCAGATGGAGAGAAAGCAAGGAAGATACCTGGTGTTGACCTCTGGCATCTGTGTGCATACTCACATGCATCCGCACAATGCTCCCATGATACATACACTCTCATGAACATGCATACACACAGATATATTTTTGTACCAATGAGACTTCCCCAGGCTAATGTTCAAACTATCATAAAAGTAAATATAGGTTTAAAAATTCTACAGTGGTACAGTGGTAACTAAGAGAAATTCCCTCTTCCAGGGTCAGCATGCTGTTCCCAGTAATGAAAGTCTTTGAGTGTAGACATTGGCTCACTGGTGCGCTCTTAGTGAGACCTTCAAACCTATACACTGAACACTTAACCCAACAGGACTTGACTATTTGGATACTTAGAGAATAAGGCACGATATGACACAACATACTAGCATATTGCAGTCCCTCTGCCAAGCCTGGCCAGAGCATCCCAGCACCCATTGTGATCCCCAGCTATCTGTGCCACTGCCAGCTATTTGAATTGATGAGAGCTGGAAGTTGAGACAAAAATCTCTTTGTAATCATTGTACTTAGCTGTATTCACCTCTCATGTATCCAATACCAAAGTAACTGAGAAAGTTTATTTATATGCATGTTAATTTTGAAAACTTTTGATGTTAATAAACATCAATTAAGGGCTTATTATAAATTAAACTAGGCTCCAAGGGGTATAAAGGTGAGTCTTACAGAGTTCTTTAACTTCAGAAGTTCACAGTAGGGCAGAAAGATGGCTCCGCAGGTAAAGGGACTTGCCTCCGAGGCTGATGATTTGAGCTCTCCAGACCCTGCATGTTGAAAGAGGGAATGGGACTGATTAAGTTGTTCTTTAACCTCTATAGAAATACTGTGACATGCACTTGGTCAAACACATGCACATATGTGCACACACACACACACACACACGATAAGTAAGTGAAATATGATTTTTTTTAAAAGTGCTCACATTATTGCAGAGACAGACAGGCAAACCCAAAGACAAAGGCTAGATTCTACCAAATTTCACTTTGGGGAACACATGAAGTGAGAGGGCTTCCTTACAGAGCCTAGTGGAAAGGCTTCTCACAGGAGTGTGGGCTTTTCTTCCCCAACTGGCTCTGTCTGGAAAGCCTCATCCAACAGTGGTGGGGAGTAACACTTCCCCTATAGACACATAGATAGACCACTGCTATAGTCTTTTCTGGTCTCTATACAGGCTACTTCCCCTCCCCCACAGGTTGTGTGCAATGATGCCAGGTGGTAGGGAATAGTGAGATACTCAGAAAAGAGTCTTGTGCCCTACTCTGAATTCCCAGTGTATGTGTGCATGCGTGCACACACACACACACACACACACACACATACACACACAAACACGTAAACCATCAGCCAGCTAGATGGATAACCTTTGCTAGAGGGATACAGTTGAACTGGTTTCTTGAGTCTAAGAATAAACACTTCAAAATACAAGGCTAGACTCAAACTTGAGGGTGACCTTGAATTTCTGGCCCTCCAAGGTCAGCTTCTCAAGTGCGATGCTGAGGTCTGGACCCAATGTTTTGTGCATGTGTGGCAAGCATTCTGCTGTGTTACACGCCCAGCTCCCATTGGAACCTTGGAATCATGGGGAGAATACGATCAGCTTGCATGGGGAAGGAGAGTGACTGGAGAAAGAACAAGCATCTATAAGAACACGGTGACAAGATGAGAGAAAAGATGGAAAGAAGAATTTTATCCTTTAGACAAAATGGTGTGTAGATAAAAAGATGTTTGTAGGAAGCAGTTAGGGAGAATGGAGGGTCTGAATGTCTTGGTTAATTGACCTGATTTTTGAATCTTTGTAACCCACCCTTCTTTCAAACTTAAGATCCTCCAGTCACAGCTTTCTGGGTAATTTGTGTTCTGATACACACACACACACACACACACACACACACACACACACACACGAATGATTGATATATATGCAGGATTACAGCGGTGTAACACTATGCTCAGCTAGAATTTTTTTTTTAAGACAGTGACTGGTAGAGAAGCAAAAGTATGTGAGAAAGATGAGGAACTAGCTCTCCAGTGTTTGAGGCGACTTCAGTGGTGCAGTGCTCTCTTAATACATAGTTACACAATAATCTGTTTCGATGTTTTCCCCACTTGAGGGTTGAGACTGTACTTGCTCAGCTTCATAGCCTGGCACCTATCAGATGTTTATAAGAAAATGATGAAGGTCAAAGGGCAACTCATATGGGACGCATACCTTTGTCCTTTGGTGTGGCTTTTCATCCATTCAGTCATTTTACCTACCTATAAGTAGCCTTTCTCAGCTTTCTGTTATTCATCTGACCTATCAAATCCTAATCAGACCCTGCTTAAAGGCTAATGTGCAGACTTAACTTTTGAAAATATGATTTCTTTCACTCTGAGAGAAAGAGAGACAGAGACAGAGACAGAGAGACAGAGAGAGAGACAGAGAAAAAGACACAGAGAGAGAATACAAGGGTTGCTGTGAGCCAAGACTACATTGATGATCCACTGTGGGAGTAAACACATGCAGTAAGCACCTGAGGAATGAACCCAGTGTTTTGTGCAAGTGTGGCAAGCATTCTGCTTGTGGTTGTCCTTACTGAGTCCGAACAAAGGGTTCCTTGAGCAAAAACCAGTGACTAAGTTTGATGACATGGTCAAGATGTCTCTTCTCCTAATACCTTTCTTTAAACTCTCTCTCTTTCTCGCTCGATTTCATCGTGATGGTTTGTACACATTCTTGTAGCGTCACATGAGTTTTGGTTATAAAATCAGAACGGGGTTGGTGAGATGGCTTACTGGGTAAAGACATGTGGTGTCAAACATGACAGCAGTGTTCAGTTCCTGAGTTCAGTTCCTGGGAGCCATAGGATAGAAGGAGAGAACCAATTCCTGGAAGTTGTCCTTGATTTATATAATAAATGTATATAAATAAAAATAAATAAATAAATAGCATTGAGTCAATGACTTTTTCAGTGGGATGGATTTTCAGCATTTTTATAATTATTTATAATTGTGAATATAAGACTATGATAATAGGACAGAGAAAGATACGATATATTTTAAACTTAGGAAATGTTTTCTGTATTTTATATGCAGGGAACCCAGATAGTTAATAGGGTTAGTCTGTCAAAAAAAAAAGTACCCCCCTTTTTTTGGAAGTATCATCCACATGGTACAGTTTAGTCATATTTTAACTAGCTGGATTAATCCATGATTATATCTTCAATTATAGGTTTGCACTAACAGAATGCCGTGAGTCTTCCAGGTGAAAGAATAATAAATTCCTTGTACATGTGATAAAGCAGCTGCAGTGTCTTGGCCTTCTGCCAGGATTAGAGGGTCACCCTTCTCGGCCACGTGTACAGAATAGCTCCAGGAGTGGGCCTGTAGCTCCAGGAGTGGGCGTGTCAGAGCCCACCATAGGACAAAGCCCAGATGCTCGCCTTTGAGTTTCCTCCCTAGTTCTAAAGATAAAACAAGATGGCCAGCTGAGCTGGATCGTCTCCATTGGGATGTGGCCAGGGTGGCAGACGCAGACCCACTGGGCAGAGGAGCCGACACATAATAGCATGGTGATGTTTGTGCTCTGTCCAGACATCTCTTTTTCAATGTTCTCTTATGGGGTAGCCTTTGGGGAGAGGACAGGCCCCCTCAACAGGCTGCATCTACAAAAGCCAAGTCATGTGGCAGCATGTGTTTTAAGAACGTCTGGAAGGGATGGTTATCCTAAATTTCAACTAACGCTGATCTCAGCTTGAAGAATGTGCAGTTCTGGGTAATTTGTGTTCTGATGCATACACAGTTGACAGGACCTGTCTAGATGCTTCTCACACATCCATCAGCGGATTGAAATTTAAATGACAAAGGCAGTACCCAGGTGCCTAGTGTGGGTGTGAAACATTCCTGAGTGGATTCAGCCCAGATCAATGCAGAGCTATAGATGTAACAGAAAGCAACTCCTCTGTGACAGACATACCCGACTCTAGGACTGCACATGTCTGTAGGAAACTTTTGCCCATGTCTCCTGAGCAGAGATGTCTGCACTTGGCAGAAGAGGGCCATGTAGTAAACCTCTAATGAGAAACATAGAAGCTCATTTTTCATCACCTGTAGATGCTGTCCTCTGAGATAAAATAAATCCATGAGCAGCGTAGGCAGTTTTTTCCATAGCATGGTTCTTAGCAGGGAGAAATTATCTCCCTAAATATATTCCCTGTGCCTTGGCAGCATAAAGAGCGGTGGGGATTCAGCGCTAAGAAAGCCAGGGCACTGGACAGTTTGGTTGGATGGGTCACACATGGAAGCACCCTCCACGGTATCCATTTTCACTCTCCAGGATAGGCACTGGGCAGCCTGTCAGACCTGGGACTAACGTAAACTCTACCTCGTTAAGAGAATGAGCTGAAGAACCCTGAACAAACATGGCTCATGTCCTCTGTGGCTGTGCAGAGCTCAACGCTTGGCAAATGAGCAGTCGTTCTTGCTGGCATGTCTTCCGTTTATTTGTTTATGTGGGCCTTTCACATGCTAAGCACATACTGTACACCTTAGCTATAGCCCTAGCCTTCCTGGTGTCTCAATGGAATACTTGGAGGCCACTGTACAGGTCATAAAATATATCTCCAATCCCATTTTTTGGTCAGTCTTTTACTTTGATAGGCCAAATATAGCATTTGAACTGACTTCCTGTTCCTAGATTTTGAAAAATATTTTAAAATTATAATTGTAGGTACATAAAACCTAATATCCCATCTCTATGGCTTTAGTATTCTTACAGCAGAACTCTTGGAGTAAGGGGGAGCCATCCTCTTATTTCTTATCTAGGGTATACACACAAATGTACTTAATTTTTTTTTTTTTTTTTTGCACTGCTGAAAGTGGCATATGGTTAAAACTTGTATCTCTCATCTAATTATTTTGTGGAAAGGGCACCACATCATTTCAGTCTCGTTACTGTAGAGAAATGAAATTTAAGGCCTGGGATTCATGCAACTTATGTCCAGAGAAATAGTTGTTTGTAAGCTTGGAAACCTGAGGCGGAGAGCACAGTGAGACAAGCCTGGGCACGCCCAGGCAGGCCATTGTTGGTACATTCCTGGGACTGAACCAAATATTTCGCTGACCCGCCCCTCAGGTCTCCTAGCATTCCTGCCTTTGCACGTACCATCCTGCAAATGTGTACATTTAAATGAGCCAATCATGGGTAACTGTGCCAATTCTTGCTAGCCCCTAGCCCCTCCCCCTCCCCCTCCCCCTATAAAAACCCCTAGCTTTCAGGCCACGAGGTCGGCACCTCTGCCTCCTGTGTGAGGTACATGCTGGCCCGGAGCTCCGCCATTAAACTATCTCATGCTTTTACAACAAGAAGGCCTCTCATATTTCCTGGGAAATCCTGACTCCCGTGACTTTGGGGGGGTCCCCGAAAATGGGGGTCCTACAGTTAGAATTAAAAAATATATGCTAAGTAGGAAAAATGTTTCTGACATAGCAAGACAACAACAAAATGATAGTTGAATTACCAAGATTTACTTGAATAATTCTTCAGAACCGATGCACCACCAAGTCTCAGTAGCTAGTTGGACATCAACTTCAAACCGCTGGGCTATTGACCTTAAAAGCTCAGCTTACTTGGAAATAATACATTGGTATTTTTCCATTCCCTAAATCCAGTTGTTGCATGGTGTATTACAATCATTTATAAAATTTGGCTTTCTACTGTAAAATAGGTTCTGGGTATTGGATCTGTGGTCTTTGTCTTTTTTTCATGTTCTTTAAAGCTGTTCTTTGAGGAAAAAAAAGACCTAAATACCTCAAACACTACATTTTTCTCACAATCATTACATTCAATGTCATAAAGGTCTATCATTGATATAGTTTCTGAAAGCAGCCATTCAGCTGTTCAGTTGTTATTGAAATCAAGGTTTCAGTTCATTTCTTCCTTGAGTGTATTTAGAAGAAAAGGAAATGTGAATTATATTAAAGGTATGTTAGAGGTAAATGCTTTTCTCAATCAACTTGTGGGTAGGGTGTGTGATTATAAATCTGCTTAGCTGGGTTTGAGAAAAAGGTTGCTCTCCTAACATTGTGGTACTGTTTATAACAGTTCCCTGACATTAGCATTTCAGATTTCCTACTTCAAAAATAAAAGTTTAATCTGGGTGTAATAGAGCACGCCTTTAATCCCAGCACGCAGAAGGCAGAGGCACATGGATCTCTTGAATTCAAGGCCAGCCTAGTCTAAGAATTCCAGGATAGCCAGGGCTGCGTACTGAGACCCTGTCTCAAACAAACAAACAAACAAACAAACTAACTAACTAACTAACTAACTAAAATAAAATGATGTAAGATAAAAATATTTAAGAAGAATGAGTTTTTCTATGGTCTGGGGAAACAAAGATAAGCCAGACATAGATTCTGGTTCCATGATTATAGTCTCGTAGAGGAGAGGGCTGTCAGTGCTCACTCAGAGGTGAACAGGAGAGACGCAGTCTTAGCAGAGTGAACAGAAAGATTTTCTCTGTAGCATGGCCTGCTTGTAGATGTGTGGATGTAAAACACAGCTGGGGCTTGAGGATGCTGTGGTTCGGGTACCAATGTCCCCTGAAGGCTTGAGTGTCAACAGCTAGCTCCCCGGCATGGTGTTCTTGGGAGGTGATGGAACTTTGAAGAGGTGACACATACTGGGAGTCTTTAGGTGACTACAAAGAGGTTGTACAGTGACAAAAAGTTGTCATTAACTGTAGATGTGACCTCGAAGGAGACATTGGGATCCTGGCCACTTCCTTTCTGTCCTTCTTGCTTTCTGGTGAATAATTGTGCTGGGTCACAAAATTCAATGTGCTTTGCTTACCTTCACTGGAGCTGTTAAAACTTCAAATCAAAATAAGCATTTTTCTTTTAAAGTTGCTATTTCAGTCACAGTTGCAGAAAGCTGACTAACACAGGAGGCAAACTGGAGAGGGACCTAAGAGGATAAGGGGGGTTCCCTGAGCAGCAGCCTACTTAGATAGACTTCTTGTGGTCTCTGGTTGAGCAGGGGATGTCTATGGAGTTGAAGGGCTGGAACACAACAACAAAGATGGGAGAGGAAGACTGGGGATAGGGTGAGCAGACACCCAGAGATTGGGGGATGTCTACTGGTGGGTGGCCTATCTGGCCTTCTGGAGGCCACTATAGCTTATGGTCTGGCAGGGGACCTCTGCCACAGTCAGGACCTGGGATATGGTGATAAGAAGGGGAGGGACGGTTGGAGGTAAGGCGGGTGATGTGATCATTGTGAGTAGGTGATACACTTCCTCCAACAAAGCCACGCCTACCTCAACAAGGACATACCTCCTAATAGGACCACTCCCTAATGACCAAGCATTCAAATCTACGAACCTGGGAGGGCCATTCCTATGCCAACCACAACAGGAAGAAATGGCCTTTCATGTTTGGTCAGTGTCTGGGTTTATTGCAAAAACCTGCTGCAGTCACAGAACACAGAGAGCTTGCAGTGGACAAAGGAGAGAAGCACATGGGAGTGAAACTATGAGTAGTTCACCCTTCAGATTTTCTAGCAGTTAAAGCAAAGTTTAAAAGAGGTGCATCATTAAATGATACAATAAAACAAAGGCTCTCTGAGAGGCTGTCATAAAATATAAAAGCTATAAATTATCATTTACACAGTCCAGGAGTCTTAACAGAGGCAGGAGACTGCCAGGACCTTATAGTACATGGATAGCTCCCCTCGTCCGGAGCATTTATCCATAGGCAGCCACCATGCCTCTGCCCACAGTGGAGTCTACTTTACAATCTCAACATGGAAACACATATCAGGTTACCCCTTTAGCTCCTGATTTGTCTTAGTTGGATTTCTGAGGGGTACCAGGGGGAGCCAAGACTGTCTTCCCTTCTGTCTCTTTCTGGAACTTTCCTTTTCTCAGGAAATTAATCCCCTCAGTCTGTTTTGCAGCATGGTGGTGGTGGTGCAGCATGCACAGCCTTCTCAGGATGTTAGAAAGTGTTGGGCAGAGAAGCGAGATGAAGTTCCTGCTACCCTTGTTTGTTCCTTAACAGAGCTTGCTCAACAGCATGCAGAGTGATGGACACAGTGTATCAGGGCTACTTTTAGGGATGCTCTAGAGCTTCTGTTTTCTAAGGATATGGTTAGATCTATATTGAAAAGTTTCAGCCATACATATATTTGGGAAAGGAAGGTGTTCATGTCCTATAGGTGACCATGATGGCTTATGATATAGATTGAATTCTTTTTAAGTTTTGCTTTGCTATTGACCTGGAGTGGGGGCTTTTATGTGTTCTTCCAACAGCACTGACCTAGAAATATGAGAGCCCACTATCTCTGCCCTTCTAATGTGCTATGGTAGCCTTGAGCTTATCCTGGAAGGAGGAGGAGGAGGAGGTGATGGTTTGTCTTGCACAGTGTCCAGGATCTGTAGAGGTCAGTGTGCTCCCATGACAGCAGGTTGGCTAGGCAACCTGGACAGAGCTTGCAAACAAGCCTGGATGTTCTTGCCTGGTTGGCTGCCATTCCCTAAGAAGGCAAGTAGGTACAATAGATTGGACAGTAATGACTGACGTTCTAACCTTTGAGAAGTGTTGGTATTTTACGGCCGGGGTTTTGTTTGGACAGGACAACTTATCTCCTGAAGGGATTTATGCACTAATTAGTCACAGGCAAACTTAGAAAAATATTAGGAACCGTTATCTGTGATCACACTTAGGAAAGGAGAGGCCTTCCACTAAAGTCGAAAAGCATTGATCTTTGAGAAAGCTCGCCAACATGCATTTAATTTTGTGTGGGAAGAAGTACATTTTAACTAGGCCCCACTAAACTAAACCAAATCAAAACAAAACAAGAATCCCTTCAAGCAAGAAGAAAACAGATGGCCAAGACCTTATTAGGGCTGCTACTTTAACCCTTGAAACCCCACACCAGCTCCAGTGGCAGACGCTGCTTACACTGTTTCTTGAGAAAAAAAAAAAAAAAGAGAGACATTTCATAGCAAGCCAGACCCACACAGATATAAAATATGCATTTTCTTTAACCCTCTTTTATTTGTCCCTTTTAAATTAAGTGTCTGCTGATGGAGATTAAACTATTTATTAGAATATGCTTATACAGTAGGGTCTTAAACCTAATTATCTCAAGATACTGTGAGGCAATGTCTGTGTTATATATTTATGCTCATATATAACTACTATGGTAAATCCTAAACAAATACAGATAGATATAAAGGAGATTCAGAAACTCTGGCTTGTAGCTGATCTTCTTACATTATATACCCATCAGATTAGAGCCTTATAATGTTACAGTACATACATTTTTTTCTGATGTAAAATGTTCTATTTTCCTGTGTTTTTTTAGTTACTATTGAAGTGTGTGTGTGTGTGTGTGTGTGTGTGTGTGTGTGTGTGTACAAATAAGTACAACCTTCTGAGTCCATTTAATGTTGGTCATATTTTTTAGGGCAGACCACTTTGTATTGAATAATCAGTTAGGGGCTAATCCCTGTGGAAGACTAGTTCTCCCTCTCACAGCAGCTGTTAATTTCCTGTAGCTCTCCAACTAAGGATGGAATCTTGTAAGATTTATCCAATCTGTGTTGGCATGCCAACCAGTCGTCCTTGTTCAATCTCTTGTAGGGGGTCTTATTTTTTGTATCAGTGATGTGTTCATGTCCAGTCCCCCCCCCCTTTGGTTCCATTTCTTAGTTTCCTTGCTTATAACACCAATCTAAGCACACTTTTTTCTTATGCCCTGAGATAGCAGACATTGTACAAACTTATGTGTTTCCCTGTCTTTAGCTGATGAGAGGAAAGTATATTTGTCTCAAGTTCTCTAGAAATCAGAAATGGACTAAATCACTTTCCCACCCCTGACCCAATTACTGTTGTAGAGAAATGGAATGCGCCAAATATGGTCACATGTTGCAAAATGATGGAAAATATTCTAGGAAGTGTGTGGGTAATTTTGTTGTTTGAACACCATATTGATGCTTAGTCGGTGTACCCAAACCAAGGCAGCTGTAAACCCACTATGATCGAATCCCATGGGACCACTGCTGTGTCTACAGTCTGCTCCTGACTTGAATGTCATCCTGTGGTGAATACTTAGCCTAGCTTTACATCTGCCAATCCCAACACAAGGTCAGTGAACTACACAGGTCAGCGAATGGAAATTGCTGCTGCTCAAATGCACTAACGCCACAAACCCGAGCAAGGATGAGACTTTTGAATCTTCGGCTAAATGCCCCTGTGACTGATCTAACTTACAAAATGTTAATGTAAAGTGTTCACTGATTCTCTACAGGTAAAACATGGAACGACAAGCCAGCCACTTCCTGAGGCTAGAGAGATGTTCTTTATGCTGACTAGCTTTGGCTTCCATTTATCTGTCTGTTCTATATACTTAACCATACTAAGGAAATTCGATCCTTCCACTTTTTCTAGTAGGTAGTAGAATTCTCTCTCTTCCTAGGCTCAACATCTGCCATCTCGCATCTGTTCTGAATATTAAGAGAGAAGATGTCTTCCACTTTGGGGGCCACTCTGCGTGAATTCCGGCTAACCTCGGGATTAATGATGCTAACACAGGGCCTGGTGCTGCTGCCCTTGGTCAGTAGCTTACTGCTGTTGAGCAGAGGGTTGAGGAAGAGGAGGCTAATCCTGTGTAGAATAACTTTAACAGCACATCTACCAAGGAAGCCGGACACAGATACTTCAAGTCTCCACAGCCACAGTGTGTACACAATATGTTTTGAATTTGTTACCTCTCTAGCCCTTCACATAGGATTGTCCCCATTAGGGGATCAGCACTTAATTTTTGAGATTCTAAATAACTAGTATTTTTAACTTGGAAGTGTCAAGCTACATATGTGGAGCTCATTTTATTTTCAAGGAAATTCTTAGGGAAACAGAAGAAAAGGCATTCTTGAGGATGCCGGTGTTCAGATCCGCTCTGTAATCTGAACGCACAACTCCCTCTTTGCTGTGAACGTATCTGTGACAGCCTCCTAGGATTGAAATGTGAAGCATTCTCTAAAGGAAATTTGACCGACAGACTTCCCCACAGCTGTTGTTGGGCGACAGAATTCTTCCTCTTCTTTCTTCCTGTCTGCTACACAATCCCATCAGTTTCAACTAGAAAATTCCAAAGGAACTCAGACTTACAACACACCATCGCTAACAATGACTAAGTGTGTGGCATTGTTTTCTTCTCTCCCTGGAATATTTACTCTGAAGCTAGCTCTGCTAAGGCTTGGAAGAAAAATCTGCAGGGAGATGACGAGAGCTACTGTTTTTCTCTTGTCTCTCCCAGTCTTAGGATTCTAGGATGCTTCTGCTGTGTTCCTCGGTCCCCAGGCAGCTGTCTTCTCCCAGCTTCATTGCCGTTGCAGCCTAGGCTCCATTGCAGCCTTCGGGGCTTCTGCATACCGGACTCTTCCACCCAGGATCTATTTCTGAACAATAACCAGGCTGTAGCATGCCGTAGGAGAATAACTGATTTTCTGGAAACTCTTCCGCAGGTTTTCTCTGTCCATTTCAGAGAAACCCGATCCTCCCTTGAGGTCTGCAAGCTTGCCTGTGTGTCCAGGCCCAAGTCTCTCCATTTTCTGTTGCTCAATATGGCAGACACACTCAATTTCTTTTTTCACTACTAGAATCTCTTTCCTGCCTTGGGGCTTTTATCTAGATCCTCTTCCCTGCTTTCGAATATTCCTTATTTGTGTGTGTGTGTGTGTGTGTGTGTGTGTGTGTGTAGCTGATAGGTTAATCAAAGTCCAGCCATTGTCATGTACGCTACAGTCCACCCGGATGCTTAGTATAGGTCCCTGTGTTATATTCTCTACAAATCTTCCAAGTTCTCTTTACCGGATACACATGTAGTGCTTATGTGTGTGAAGTTTGCCTCCAGCAGGAGAACAGGGCTCCAATATTGGCCCCTAAGGGAACAGCCTAACTGTCTGGGTTAGAGTCCTTCAGCACTCACCTGGTGTACTGGGACTCGTAATCCTCAGCTTCAGCTTCAGTCAGTAGAGGAACCAACACCACTTTCTAAATAGAACCGCTGCAGGGTCAGTAAAAAATTCACGTACAGTGATAAATGGAATATGTAGTGTGTGTTAGGTGCTTGATCTAGGTTAGCTACTGCTGGAGTGTCTTAGTTATTATTCTATTGCTATGAAGAGACAACACGACCAGGGCAGCTTATAGAAGAAAGCATTTAATTGGGGACTTTTGGACAGTTTCCGGGGGTTGATCCATAAAAGTATGGCTGGGAGCATGGCAGGAGGCAGGAGGCAGGTTCAGTACCTGGAGTGGTAGCTAAGAGGTCACATCAGTCAGAGAGAGTGAGCCTGCACCCCGTGTGGACTTTTGAAACCTCAAAGGCCACCGACAGTGGCATACTTTATCCAAAAAGACCACGCTTCCTAATCCTTCCTAAGCAGCCAGCCAACCAGGAATCAGTCAACTATATTAGCCTACGGGATCCTTTCTCATTCAGACCATCATATGTAAAACTAGTGGTTTCAATGTATTTACTCAAATGACAGTCTCCTGAACATTTTGTACTTGAAATACTTTTTTCACCCAAGGAGTTTTTACATAACCTCA
This sequence comes from Mus pahari, assembly GCF_900095145.1. Classification (NCBI taxonomy): domain Eukaryota; kingdom Metazoa; phylum Chordata; class Mammalia; order Rodentia; family Muridae; genus Mus; species Mus pahari. The sequence goes on along the minus strand of NC_034593.1, from coordinate 111,631,938 downwards.
GATGTATACATATATAAATCAACCACTTACTATAATAGATCATAAAGAATTTCTTTAAAACAGTTCTCTGATGTACATGTAATTTTATCACTAAAGATGAAAGGAAATTTGCATGTTAACAGATATGGAAGAAGGAGTCAATCTTGTCTGACTATTTGATGCTGCAGGGGTGGGGTTGTGGCGGGGGAGTATCTTCAGTATTTCCAGAATTGATGGAGATTTTGATTTCTCTGTTCATCAGTGTGGAGGACATGACTTCACATAAAAATGCAGTATCAAACAGCAGAAATATGTTTCGGGCCAGGTCAGAAGCTGGAAGCTTTGTTGTGTTCCCATGCCAAAATTCATTTAGTGACTTTGGTTAAACTCAAACAGCAGCTTTTCAAATCAAACGCTCTTACACAGCATACTCCAAAGATATGTTAATTTGTAGTATGCTGCGGGTGGCAGTAGAAAGAGACGTTTTATAGTTTGTAATTAAACCGTCATGTTTTTATAAGAACAGAATTTACAGTACCGTGGGATGTACAGTAAAGACGTTGCAGTTCATAACAGACAGGAGTCTTGAATCAGAGACGATGTGATTGAGGCCAGGACAGCGGCTGTGGTGGGATGTGACTGCATGCATCATCGTGCAGTGAGCATGCGCTGCGACAACCAAGGCCTCTACGAGGCTGCACGATGCTCTACTGGTGAGCACGGCCAGGAACGCTTCAGATTCATTATGTTCTAGGTTTCTTGTTACATGTTGGTGTTCCATGTTCAGAAACCTTGTCTTGTGCCAGTTTTATTTTGCAACTACTGTGTTCAGATATGTGATTCCCCACATCGTGTTGTGACCCACAGTTTAATAAGCTAAACTCCAGAATGCTTGCTTTACATGTTAAAATAGTACTCTAGAAATTTGATTTTAAATGTCAGTTCCATTGTGGGTCTCACTAAGGGACTTCCTTCCTTCCTCCCTCCCTCCCTCTCCCTCCCTCCCTCCCTCTCTCCTTCCTTCCTTCCTCCCTTCCTTCCTTCCTCCCTC
>NC_034593.1:111585733-111630833 GCF_900095145.1 Mus pahari | reverse complement strand
CTCCCTCCCTCCCTCCCTTCCTCCCTCCTTCCTTCCTTCCTTCCTTCCTTCCTTCCTTCCTTCCTTCCTTCCTTCCTTCTTTATGACAAGTTGGTCACACTAATATAGCTGAGTCTCGTCTTCACAGGTCAGCTTGAGATGAGCTTCAAGACAGACTTTAGAGAACAATGATGCTCTCCCTCTTCCATGGCTCTGTATTCATCCTTTTCTTAAGAAGATTCGCTCGGGGAGCTTTTAGGCCTTCACCAGGCTCTAGACAGTAAAGCTTACACCCCGTGAAAAGCAGTTATGATGTGTATGGACTCCTCCTGTCAGATCCCTTCTTTGGGTAAATATTTATGTGAAACGAAGCACACAATTTAAAATAGCCCCGAAGAAGCAGTGGACCATCCTTGATGAGTGCCACAGAAAAGTTTGTGTGTTAGCAGTTGCTTTAACAACATCTGGCACGGAGAAATAAAGACGAAAATATACTTTGGTCCTGTGATATTTATAGCACTGCCCGTTTAACCATTGTGCCCTATTTAGGAATATTTCTTGAGTGAGCTTTATTTTAATGTCCAAGAACGCAGTCATAGATTGGTGACGCACACTGACTGCAAAAGGCACAGGGTATGTGTATGCAAGGAGAACAAGGGGACTCCCCTTGGTCAGAAACCCTTCTGTGCTCCGACTTGGAAGGCCAGAGTGAGGGAAATGGTATGTTAAGCTTTGGAGGATTTGTCGAGAAACCTTGCCTTTACCGTTTATACACGAGGCACTGCCTTTCAGAGCTCTGAGTCGTACCTGTCACATCTGGCATGCCTTTCTCTGTGGAGACCTAGTTGTCACCCCGCCAACCAGCCCACGGGATGCACATTCTAGATAGCTGGATACTGCACAACAATGTGTAATCACCATATATTTGATGCTTTCTAGCACGTATATAATTGGTGTTTTAGAAACTAAGAATCTAAAGATAATGGCCTTTGCAGTAAAAAGTCTTATTAATATTTTCACGTGTTCTTTTGACTACCTTCGGCTTTCCCTGTCATGGAAGCTCCCTTATAGACTTGATCTGCTCAATGACCCTCACTGGCTTTAGCATGTTGTGTTAGTTTTTGTGAACACGCTGGCTCTTACACTAAGTACTCGCGTGCGGTATTAAAGCCCCGCAGCCTCCCCTCTCTTCTCTCTAAGCATGGGCTGCTTTTGTGGTCCTCACATGGCTCTTCACACTTGACTCCTCTTCCTTGCGATTCTTTTTCGGGGGACCTGCGTATTAGAAAATGCATTTGAAATATTTCTAAAATAAAAAAGTACATTGGCTTCCATGAATCTGAAAGAGAACAAGGAGAGAGATATGGGAGGCTGGAGAGGAAAGGGAAAGGGAAATATTGTAATTATAATAAAAAAATAATAAAAGAAATAATTGTTTAAAAAGCAAGTTGCCTCAATGGTTACCTGAAGGATTTTCTGATGACTCAAGGGTAGTAGCTTTTCCTTTCCTTTTTCCTTTCCTTTCCTTTCCTTTCCTTTCCTTTCCTTTCCTTTCCTTTCCTTTCCTTTCCTTTCCTTTCCTTTCCTTTCCTTTCCTTTCCTTTCCTTTCTTCTTTTCCATTTACTCAACAAAACAGTATGTCATTGCTTACTGTGTGTTCCTTATTGAACTGGAGGCAAGATGGCGCTGAGGAAGACTTAGGCCTGACGTATTCCTGTGCTGTGACTGAGGGAAGACCCTCCTCACTTTGGCCTGAGGGTGGTCAGGGAAAGTGCCTTGAAGGAAAGCTGAGTCTTCACTGAAGAGTCTCAGCAGAATGTCTGTCGCCTCGGGGGAAGAAGGGAGAGACAATGGACAGAGGCTGTGGGAGGGGGAGAGCGGACGGAGGCAAAGGGTTTCCTGCTCCCCTCTCCCATAGGCCCCAACCTCAGGCTCCTTCCAGAACCCCTCTTCTCCTGGTCATCCAGGCTCATGTCACTCACCTCTCTTCTCCAGGGTCAACTTGTGACTGCTGCTACCACTCCTTATAAGTAACTTTTAGCTGTCTTAGATGTGATTTTTCAGTGCCCCAGACCATCATAGCCTCCCCTCAACTCTGGTTCTCCTCACAGTTGCTTTATCTCAGGAAAGACACCACTGGGCACACTGCCCCAGTCTTAAGCTCTCGGCCACCGCCTCTTCCCTCTGTCAGTTCCCCTGTGCTGCTCAAGTCTGTTGGGAAATCTTTCCAATTTATTAGCGCCCGTTCACTTACTCCTTGACAGCAACCATCCCAGGTGCTGTTAGCTGTTCAGAGCATCATTTCAACCCATCACCTGGCCTCTGTGAAGTCCTTTCTCCTTTAAGACCCATTCCAGCTCCCCACCACCACAACAACTCAAACACTCAGTCGCTACTAATTGCCTTCAAGCTAAGCAGTGATCGGATCCCAGCACCTGCTCCCACACCCCAAGTTGGTTGCACCTGGGCAGTTATGCCAATTTTTTTTTTCTCTGTAAATGAAATGTGTTTCCTGTGTGTTCATTTTTTTGGACTAATTCTTGGACAGGAAAGTTTTCTGGCCCCCTTCCCATATGTTCTCTGTCTTATGATTAGAGTGACAGGGTTGGGACTTGTGGAGGTGACTAGGAGAACACAGGGAAGCTAATGCCACCAAGGAAGGTTTTTATTGCTTCTGTTCCCCGCCGCTATGTCCTAATTATGCAGGGTCACAGGAGAAGTCAGAAAAGAGTGAAGACACACAAGTCGTAGGGCACACACACACACACACACACACACACACACACAGGCCTTTATTGTGCATTCCATAGAAAAGGCAAAGTGGAAGGAACAGCTTAGGACTGGTTAATTTGAACCATTCGAGAACACAGGTAGGGCCTGCCTACTTGCCTAAGTTGATGCGGGGAAGGGAAAGTGTTAAACTGGTTTCTGATTAGTCAATAAATGAGAGGATGGTCGGAATAGATTCAAGATTGGTTAGGAGTGCTGGGGGTGGGGCGGCAAACTCTTTATAATCTTAAGAATGAGCTTTGTGGGGAACTGGGGGGCAGAGCATCCTCTCCTAGCCTGAAAGATATTCCCAAGATGTCAAAATATCAGAAAATATAGAATAAAAACCACGACTGCTATAGTACTTTGGTGGAGTACTTATCTCCTTGTATTATTTACATGTCCCAAACTTGCAAATTCAAGGTCTCTAGAGAACGGATATGTTGTCTGTTTCGTTTGCCACGTGGCCAGAGTTGCGCTATAATGTTCCTTACTTCATAAATGCTCAGTGGACAGTAATGGGCTTAAACAGTAGATGCCTTTCTCAGGACAGACATGCCTAATGCTTCACCTGGAAATGGTGAGCACAACATTTATTAATATAGAGTTGCTACATCAGCAAGATAATTTATATTATCCTTTGCTTAGAGCATGAGGGCTTTGTCTTCTCTTTCACACTAACATAGAAGCTATTCCTGGTTACCTTGAGTTAATTTAAGTTGATTCGGTTGGATGTCTATTATTTAAGAGGCCATGAAGAGAAGATTATATTTCTCTACCCCTTGTGCCAACCCATGGTTCTTTTTCTGGGGTGTTTTGTCCCTACAGTGAATATTTGTCACTGTCTAGAAATGTTTTCAAGTTATCACAGCTGGCATCTCCTGGGCCAGGCTGTGAAGCTGTGGTATGTCTTCTAATGCAAACGTCAGGGCCACCCTCAAACCAGGGCTTACCCAATCTAAACTACAACTGAGCTAATGTTGGAAAACCTTTTGTTAGGGGGTGGTATATTTGACAGGCTTAATTAAAAGGCCTCACATAACTATATCTTCAGGCTCCTCCACAAAGCAATTATGAACTAACTAGACGGTGTCTTAGAAGTCAAGACAGAAGCCCGGAGGACGAATGAAGTCAAGAGAACACAAACTGGAAGCTGTAAATGAGCTCATTGTTTGAGCGAATACCATGAAAGGAAATCTAAGCAGACTGAGACCCAGCTTGGTGACGCTGAGGTATGGGTTTAGAATGAAAACTGAAATGATAAGGCTTTTAATTGACAGTTAAAAAGTTTGTGTTTGGCTCATGTGAGTGACAAGGGAGGTAGCAGCAGTTACATGAGAATTCATAAACTGCGAAATTGCTATGCTCGAAACTCAAGTTTTCTCTTTAAAGATTTGTGTGTGTGTGTGCGTGTGTGTGTGTATGCTGGTGCCCATGGAGGCCAGATGAGGGCATCAGATCCCCTGGAGGAGTTACAGGCAAGTGTGAGCTGCCAGTTGCAGGGCTAGGACTTGAACCCAGGTTCTCTGAAGAGCAGCGCATACTCTTAACCACTGGCACATCTCTCTAACCCTGAAACTGAAGTTCTCTTGGGTAGAGAGGCCACCATTCCTCAAAGCAATGCTTTCTACCTTTGGGGACTGGCTATAGTGCCCATGTTCTTTTATCCTCACTATACTAACAACCCTGTCCTCTGAGGGAAGAATTTTGCTTTAGGAAGGGAAAATTTGAGTTGTGTGGCCTTACATCAGGTGAGAAAAGAAAGTGAGCGGTGCTCTTGACCCATCTTTATCAAGACTGAGAACAGACTGTAATTTAAGCTATTGTACCCGAGAGGAGCTTTAGAACTGCCCCTGCCCTGTGCCATCATCTCTCAGAGTGACTGTGTTCAGGAGAAACAAAACACTGATGTGTGTTTGCAAAACATCACTTGATAGCACATGGCTTTCAGTGTCGCAGTGTTCCATGTCTGGAAAGAATCCAGAGTTTGTTTAAAACCAAACTTTTGTTGCAGAGAGAATATTTAAGATAGGTTTCATTGCACTTTCTTTAACACTTAAAATTTGAGAGTCTGTTTACTATTTATTATGCTCACACTGGTGGAGATGTATGTACCACACATATCAGGTGTTCCAGGGACTGAGTGAAGGTTGCCAGTCTCACTGAACCATCCTGCTGAACTTCATGTTTAACATTTTTTTCTTTCTTTTTGCATAGAGCAAGACTTGATTTGTTCCTTTTTAGCTTCGTGCTGATTCAGCTTATTTAGATTTGGGATACTGGGCTTGTACCTTCAACAGGTCCACAGTACTCTCAGCTGCTCAACAGGGAAAAGCCACTAGGTCCTGGCTCACACCCGTTTTATCCCACAGAACCACTGCAGCTCTGCCGACATGCTTGGTTTTGGTTTAATCAATCTCATGAAGACGTTAAATCCCTCAGCACAAACTCTTAAATGTCTGTCTGGGCGCACACCACTTACAGTTTTGGTATTTCCTGACTTTTTTGTATAAAGGTTAGTACTTCTATTGCCAGGGCTGCGGAACAGGCCAAGCCTAGCTTTAGGCTCTAAGGAAGGGAAGTTTACAACAGTACATCAAATGCTAGACACCCTGACTGCCCCTAAGCACCATTGCTAGAAGAGGGGGAAAAATGCTAATGTTTAACTTTTAAGCCATGATGTCACAAATTAGAAATCTGATCACCCCCAGATTAGACAAGGAGTTATGGCACTGTTCAGTTTCTTTGGCCAGGTGCCAGCTTCATTTTGTCTCTATAATCCTAAGTTTAGGACAGCCTTTTTGCATGTCAAATCAAGGACTCAGTAAGTTTAACTGCCATAAGTTAACGTTACAACAGATGAATTAATGAGAATCAAGCTACAGTCTATTAAATTCCCTGTGCACAATCTGCACAGAACTGTTCTGACTTTGAAATGAAAGTTCTCCATCTTTGGAAACTCCCTAGTTCCGGGCAATGGGGACAATTACTTAGCTCTGCTTTTTAGCTCATCCTCCAGGACTTGGGGAATCACCCATGCTGAGCGCAGAAGCTTCACATTAGTAAAGAGCCTGACAGACCCACAGAAAGCCGTCAAGCAGCTCGGGTAGTCAGATCAATCCTGAACGACCTGCCAGTTTGCGCTGATTCAAGGTAGAGTCAGACCTATTTTCTCATGATGGTTCAGGACACATTCCAACCAATAATTACAGAAACGCATAACAAGACTAGCACAGACATAATTTTAACTTTTAATTTCAGTCTGTTCCACTTTCTTTTGATGCTCACAACTGGTGAATTTATTCAAGAAGGCAATGACCATTTACTTTGTTAATGATTTTTATGTGGTCTATTTGAAGGTGATATACAATCTCTAAAAATGTTATATATTTTTTGATCTTATGTATCTGTTAAACTCACCATAATGCATCATTCTTTATTGTGTATAGCTGGACAGGAAAGAAGGGGGCAGGGTAGCTGTTTCTCTTGTTTCAACACTTTCTTGATCACAGTTAGGAAAATACTCAGAAAAGGCAAGCTGTGCCCATTCCCAGGCAGGAGAGATAAAGTGTGTCAGCATCTCACTGTTGGCCAGCCAGAGGTCAGCAGATGGAAGGAAAGGAGGAAGAGAAAGAGGGCCTCCAACTACAAAGTTTCCCACATAAAAATCTCTAAGTAGGTCCAGATGCCTTAAAATAAAAATATGTATTCCACCGCGGTGATTATGGTTTTGTGTGCTTGAGATCTGACTTTGAGGGTTTAAGAAGAAAGGTAAGACATCAAACAAAACCAGCACTCTCCTGCCAGAGTGAGGAGTCAGTATGTAAAGCTTCGTGAGCACAGACAGCTCACAATGCAGCTCACAGAGAAGGGGGAGATGCCAGTGGCTTTCCTGGTCTGTGGCCCAGTTGTAGAACTCTGGAGGGAGAGAGGGAGGAAGGGAGGAAAGGAGGGAGGGAGGGAGGGAGGGAGGGACAGACAGAGAGATAGAGAGAGAGAGACAGACAGAAAGACAGAGACAGACAAGGAGTCAGAGAGAGATGTACAGAGATTCACACAGAGAGAGACAGAGACATAGAGAGAGAAACAGAGACAGACAGATAGACATCAGACAGACAGACAGAATCTCCACAGTGTGGCAAGGAGCTTGCTGACCAGTGTGCTTGAGCACTTCCGATCCTTCATTTACCTACATGTTAAAGTCATATCTCCCATCCCTTTATAATCTTCAAACTGTACTTAAGGAACTGATTTATTTAACATCTTCTTCAATTTGCTTGAGACTGTAAATTCCTGGGAACTCACGTGTGGCCCCTTAGTCTCCCTCATGACTTTTGTCTTGCATTTCAAATCCGTCACACAAGAGAATGAAGCACCCTCTCTTTTCTCTTCCTAATGTCTCGTGTGAAATGCCTGAGAGTGTGTATTAAGTATTTTATGAATGAAATTAAGAAAAAGTTTTCCGAGGGCCATTGAGATGGCTTAGAGGATGGAGGCTTTTGCCATTAAGACTAGATGACCCAAATTTAGTTCCCAGATAGTGTGAGGAGAAAATCAACTTACAAAAGTTACACCACACCCCCCACCCCCACCCACCCACACATACACACACACAAGGAAGGAAGGAAGGAAGGAAGGAAGGAAGGAAGGAAGGAAGGAAGGAAGGAAGGAAGGAAGGAAGGAAGAGTATGTGCTTTAAATGTTTTCCATTTTGCTGTAAAACTCAGTCAGGTGTCGGGATCAAGCTCTTGGATTCATCAATTGTGTCTTTGATTGGTCAGTTAGGTTGTGTCTATGAAATCCCACCTAACAACTTTTTGAAACAATTATTCACCTTCATCTCTCTGTTTTGTCATAAAGCGTACTTTGTTGGTGTTCGGAGTTTTTCAGCTACATAGATATTGTCATTGAGAGTAGTACCACATCTTTAGGTATACCGAGGGGTGTCTGGTGATAAACTTCTGTCATCTCTGTATTACTCTTTGATAGCCAGATGGGGCGAACGGTTTGCATCAGGCATAATGTATATTTGAGCAGAAAGGCCACAGGCAGCGTTGTGTTGCCTTTTATGGGCAGGGAGACACTTAACGTGGCCCTGCCTTCCTCTTACCTCCGAGTGGATGATGGGACAAAGCACCTTGTTTCTGTGTCTGGATTCTGGTACAGAATTATTTTCTAAACATCTTTGCGTCAGCAGCCTGAGCCTCGTTGAAAGCAGCATTTTCTGTTTAAGTGCAGAAGAGCGGATGGCCTTTAGCTCCAACCCTCTTCTGTCTGATTAAAGCCACCTGAGGGAAGTTTATTGCCACACGCTCTGATCTGTATTCTGTGGCCTTCAGGCCCTCTTCTCCCATAAGAGCAGGACCTAAATTACATTAATAAAGCCCCACTCAGAATAATCATCATACTCTGTAAATTTTCCTCCTTGCTAAAAGGCAATTTTGAACCATGTGGGACATAAAAACATGATGAAAACAACTTAAGGCACTTGATTAGTTTAATTCTGGAGTGTGGGATGTATTTCTAGTCTTGACAGGAAGTGCTTTCATAGCATTGTGTGTTTGTGTGTGTGTGTGTGCATGTGTGTGTGTGTGTGTGTGTGTGTGTGTGTGATTTTAAAGGAGAGTGTAACTCGGGAATTATAATAGCAAGTGGTCATTCATCATCACTATTATCTAATTGACCTTTGTGGTTCAATGCCTTGATAGTTTAATGTTTTTGATTAATGCTTGATTTTAAAATAAATGTATAATTTTAATTGCTTGTAATGACTCTACAGGAAGTTTCTTTAGCTCGGTAACTCTGTAAAGACGAGGGGGAGGGCCTCTTCTTTTCCTATAGAGAAAAGGTTTGTATAAAGAAAAGGTTTCATACATGTGGTTTTGGATGGTCTCACGTAAGTACTCTGATGGTGGTTAATAAGACCAGAGCTTTAAAACTTGCTGGTTACACCCACAAGATCCAAGCTGTTTATATCTTGGCTCGTGAAAACAGAAGGAAGAACCAATTAGCCAGGCGTGTGTGGAAAACCTGCAGTTGACATTCTTAACGAAGAAGAGCATCTGGGAAGGACAGTGCTGGGACCTGTACGCGCCACAGCTTGGGAATGTGGCAGAATCACCAGGCTGGGCTTGCTTGCTGAGATGCAGGCCGCTGCCCCTGCACTTCTAACTCAAGTGCAGGAGGAGGATAAGTTACTGTTCCAACAAGTCCTGACACAACGCTGATGCTGCCTGCCCAGGGACTACCATATACCCCAAGAGCTACCATTGTGCCCGTAACTGTTCCTGCATGGAGCAAAGTACAGAGAGAAAGCCCTGAGTACAGAGACTTCAACCCGGGAACGTCCCTCTCCCGGACCTCTAGCCCCAAAGTGATTGTTCTTCTCCAAATACTATCTTCCTAGGATCGTAGTCTTTGCCTGCTTTCTCTTTGTATGCCACAACTATTTTCTTTACCATACCTATGTCTTGTGTGTGTGAGAAACCCACCTAAATAGACATGATATCTCCAAACTGACACATGCCAGTCTGCAGGCAGAGAACAAATGCCATTTCAAGTTACTAAGCTAACAGGCAGAGGCTAGAAGCGCCAGGGAGACACTTACGTTGCTCCTGTCTGCTTGGGACTGAAGGGACTTTATGTGACACACCAGTGAGTTTGAAGCAAGCAAACCGGAGTCTCACCTCAGAAAACTGTGTACAACTGCTGAAGACGTTGATATTGAGCTCCCCAGCTCTGACGAGCACTCAGGACTTGGATGTTTGATAACCCCATCAACATATTGGTGAGAAGGGTGTGGCACTCACCCATCTCCGTGGAAATTTGGTTCTTGGTGGTGAAAAAAACTGGCGATTATGGTGGTTTGTGAGCATTAGGGTTTCACTGTGTGTGTTGTGGGTAGAGGGGTAGAGGATATTTAAAAATATCTCCAGAGATTCTCCAGAAAATAATAATGAATAAAAGGATAAGACTGTTGTTAATTTCCAAGTACGTTGGGAATCTAATTCCGTTCCCTTGCAGGGATCGCTATTGAGAACAGCGTCTTTGGATTCTACTGCAGTAGAAGAAAACCTGTGATCTGTTTTTGAGTTGTCCCTCTCACTCTGCTGCTTCTTCCAGGGTTCATCACAATTATATTCTTCTTTGGTTCTGGCCTCAAGTTTATTTATCCCATTTTACAATGAAAATTCCGGTCTTGATGAGGCTAACAAAATGTTCGCCTGAAGCCGTAAAGAGATCAAGCGGTTTTCCACTTCTTTGCAGCTTCTTTCAAGCTAGACACTCGTCAGGTACAGTTAACCAAGTTTGGAAGAAACGATTCTGTTCTTAGCAGTACTGCTTTGGTAAAGAATTGTAGTGAACTATAAACCCATTGATTTGCAATAAAATATCTTAAGAAGTCTTGAGGTATATAGCTCAAAGCTACTTGCTTAGCCTGTGGGAAACCCCGACTGTCATGGCCTGCACCTCAAAGGAAACAGAAATGAAACCAAACAAAAACCAGTTTAGAGTACGACACCCACGCAAACAAGCAAGTATATTTGAAGATCAACAGCCGCATAGTATCATTTGCCACCTGTGAAAGGATAGGTTTGCTTTAAAATATATCTAGTGTTTTGCTTTGCTCTGGTATGAGGAGATCAACAGATGAGGAGGCAGCTGCCACTGGGAAGATGGTTTCTTTCTCAAGTTTCCTCAAGGACGGGCACACGAGACCACACAGGACCCACCAGGAAGCCTAGGCCTGTCAAAGGGGCGAGGGGGGGAGGAAGGTGCAGGGGCTTTGTAGTAAGAAGGAGTGGACAGAGCAGATGAGCTGCCCAGCAGGTTTCAGACTGGATCAGCTGAGTACTTCTGACCAGCAGGGTGTCCAGAGGCCCCTGGCTATCCAGGAGGCACAGGAATGTGGAGGCAAAGGCATATTTGCCTCTTGGAGATTAAGAGCTAGATAAGGGACAGTGAAGCAATACCCTCAGGGTTGACTCCGTGTCCGTTACTTTTCTTGTCACGGTGACTAAATATCTGACAGCCACAATTGAGCGAAGGCAAGGCTGACATTGTTCCCGTTTCTGAGGCCTCGGTTTATGGTTGCTTGTTCTTGTGCTGTTGAACTGAACGTTCTGGCAGTGGGAGAGGATCTGGGCGGAGGAGTTCGTCCACTTCCTGGCAAGTGAAAAGATGTGTGTAACCTCTAGAGGCACTCCCCCATCCGTCTATGTCTTTTAGGTAGGCCCTACCCAGATCCGCAGGGTCCCATCACATCCTAAGGGAGCAGCTTCAGTGGGCTGCTGACGTGAATTTAGCCGTCTGCCATAGCCTAGGCACGCTCTGAGGTCTACACTTTGCTGTTGCCAAGGGTTAGCTAAGCTCGGGAAGTCAGTCACAGTGAGGTCCTAGGCACAAGAAAACCAGAACACAGAAAATAAAGCAGAGTCCAGTGGCACACTCCTGTCGTGCCCAGAACTCAGGAAGCAGAGGCCAGCCTGGGCTACAAACCATGAGCCTCCATCAAACTCCCCACAAACCCCTCCCCCAAATGAACAAATAAGTAATACAAACCAGGTGTGGTGTTACAGACCGGTAATTCCAGCTGTTGGGAAGAAAAGGATGCGGAACAGAAGGCCACCCTCAGTTATATAATGAGTTCAAGTTAGCCGGGGCTACAGGAACCCCTTTAGCCACTGCAGTTATGGCTCCCCAAGTAAAATCAAGCCAGCCGTACCAGTCATCATCCCGACAGGCAGCACCAGTTGGACTCAAGGACTGTTACAACAAAAAGAGGGCGGGTATAACTGGAGAGGGAGTTGGTGATGTTTGGGAACAGTGGGTGAGAGGAACTGGAGGGGGGGCTTCTGAGAGCAGGGGGAAGGAAGAAGTGGGCGTCCTGAGGGGGTTAGCACGGAGGGGTTCATACACTCAAGATGCACAGTTTCCATGTAAGGAATTGTCGAGGAATAAATAAAAGATATTCTAAACAGCAAAAAAGGAAGTCTGTTTCATAAAACAGTCACTTAATTAACTAGTAAATTAATTAACTAAGGGGGCCAGGTATTTAGTTCACTGTGTAGAAGCACTAACCATGCAAGCCCAGTAATATAAGTTCAGTCTCCTGAACTCACATTAAATACAAAACAAAACAAAACAAAACAAAACAAAACAAAAAACTGGATGCAGGAGCACACATCTGTAATCACAGTACCTCTACAGTGGGATGAGAGGCAGTGATGAGAGAATCAATCAGAAGCTCGTAGGTCAGCCAGCTTGGAGTCCACAGTGCAGCAGCAAAATCAAGACAGACTGTGCCTCAGTAAGGTGGAAGGTGAGAAACCACTCCTAAAAGCTGCCTTATGACTGCACACATGCACACACACACACACACACACACACACACACACGCACGCACATGCACATCACAGGTCCTGAGAATCTCTTCCACATAATAGGTCTTCCGTATAACAGGCCTCCACAAACTCAGGCACTTCCTCCCTGCGGAAAGTCATGTGACCTTCCAATGCAGAACTCTGGCTAGGTGCTTCTGATAGCCAAAGGCCCTTGAGACTCAGTGCAGAGAAAACTGGCTATATTCCATCACCACCTCCAGGGGAAGGTTTCCCATCTCTCTGGTCTTCAGTATGAGCTCATGTGTGAGCCTTGGGTCTCAGATCTGGGCTTAAATCTCGGCTCCATTTACCAGAACTGTAACTTTATTTTCTTAAACTGGAAAGACAAAAGTAATGCTTCTATATCAAAGATGGTTGTTAAACACTCTACCTGTGTAACATACTAAACACACAGTAGCTATTCAGTTATCTTAAGGAGTTGAATGGATGTCAGTTATCCTTGTTGATCATGAGGCGGTAGCTCATGTCAGATCTCAACCCTGATTCCTTTTTTATCTTATAAAATGTTTCACGCCTTCAAGCTCCTTCATGGTCCATTGGCTGTCACGTCCTCCCTCAAACCTGTGTGTCTGAGAATGTGTGGTTACTTCTGACTTACAGTTGAATGGAGAGGGTCTCAGAAGGAGCAAAGACGGGGGTTCCCATCTCCAGGTGAACAGGTCACAGTAGCTGAACTGGGACCCAAGACTGCTACATCTCATCAAAGGCTGATGGGAGAAGCCAAGAATGTGTTACAATGGGTACTGACAAAACACCCTGAACTTCTGCAGAGAGCTGGAAGCAGCAGTGAGCTAACTCTGGGCTCACACAAAGGAGCTCTTGGACATGCAGAGATTGGCAATTTGCATATGATTTCTTGACCTCAGCCATTCCCGATGCCTCTGTGTTAACTCCCCCCCCCCCCCCCCTGCGCTCTGTGCTCTTGGTCTTCTTGAATGATGGACACCAGTTCCATCCTGTTCCTGTCTTTAAAACTGTGTGAATGTTGCCTTCCCATTAGTCCATCTACCATTATGATCCCGTATTCTGTGCAGATTGGTGGAGGAGGTCGGCTTGGGGAAAGTACAAGGGAAATTTAATATTTCAGACACTGTAAGGGCCACGGATCTAGCTCATCGGCAGTGTGCTCACTTAGCATCTGCAAGCTTGGATACCCAGTACCTTAGAAATAGTCTGAAAGTGAATATTTTGAGATAAGTTGTATTAGTTTAAATCATTTAACTGTAAGTATAAAATATACTTGCCTTTCGATTTGTGAACAAGATAAGTTAATTGAAAAATCCATTACTGAAAAAAAAAAAATCATATTTGCTTGGGAGGCTTAAGGGCCTAGCTAGTCACAGGGAGTTTTCTTTGTCCTGTAGACTGGGGCAGGTTGGTAGATGTGAGGGAGGGAAAGGGAGGTGGGAAGGCCAAATGTACACTTCTGCAATTTCTGAGTCCAACTCGTTAGTAAATGTGATAGGGATGGGAATTCCTCTGCCCATAACTCATCCACACTTGTGTAAACAGAGAAATGCAGAAACTTCTCCGAGCTCTCCCTGCAGCCTCCAACCATCTCAGGAACACCATGTGTTGGTCATCGTGTCCCATCTAGAAGTCAGATTACTGACTTAGGAGAAGAAAACTTGGAAGTTCCTCTTAGTCACTGTCCTGTTGCTGGGAAGAGACGGCGTGGGCAAGGCAACTCAGAACATTGTGGCAGGAAGCATCTTGGCCCACAATCAGAAGAATGTGTGTGTGTGTGTGTGTGTGTGTGTGTATTTGTGTGTGTGTATTTGTGTATGTGTATTTGTGTGTGCATGTATTTGTGTTTGTATGTGCATGTATTTGTGGGTATATATTTGTGTTTGTATGTATATATATTTGTATATGTGTGTTCATGTGTATGTTTGTGTTTGTATATATATTTGTGTATATGCATGTATATTTGTGTATGTGTTTGTGTGTATATGTGTGTGTTTGTATATGTGTGTGTTTGTATATGTGTGTATATGTGTTTGTGTATGTGTGTGTTTGTGTATGTGTGTGTTTGTGTGTGTATGTGTGTGTTTGCATATATGTGTATATGTGTGTGTTTGTATATGTGTGTGTTTGTGTGTATATGTGTGTGTTTGTGTGTATATGTGTGTGTTTGTATATGTGTGTGTATATGTGTGTGTTTGTGTGTATATGTGTGTGTTTGTATATGTGTGTGTTTATGTGTATGTGTGTGTGCTGTGTGCTCACATGCATGTATGCATGGAGGCCAGAAGTCAGTCAATCCTGGTGGTCTTTTTTGATTGCTCCCCACCGTCTTTTCTAAGACAGGGTCTCTTACAGACCCTGGAGCTCTCCAACTCACCTACACCGGCTCTCCAACAAGCTCTAGGGTTGCACTGTCTCCAGTCTCCTAGATATCTTTAAGGGCAAATCTTCCCAGGCTTGCCTGGCCATTAAAATAATCTGACTGCTCAGCAGTGCAGGAGAATGGTTGTGGCTGGGTGTGGCTGGGATCTGGGGTCACACATTCAAGCTTACATTTATTTAAAATGTGTTTCCAAAGTACTAGCTTTTACATTATCAAATGGTATATTTCTACTCAAACATTTCTAGATATGTGTTTCAGTTTATCTTTAAGTGAAGCCTCCATAAGACTGGGTTTCAGGCAAGTCTCTAGGGCATTTTCTCAATTAGTGGATGATGGGGAAGGGCCCGGCCCATTGTGGGTGGGGATAGCCTTGGACTGGTGGTCCTGGGTTCTTTAAGAAAGAAGGATGAGCAAGCCAATAAGCAGCTCACCCCCTCCATGGCCTCTACATCAGCTTCTGCAGTTCAGTTCCTGCCCTGCTTGAGTTTCTGTCCTGACTTCCGTTGATGATGGACAGTGATGTAGAAGCCTGAGCCAAGTCTACCTTTCCTCCCAGTTTGCTTTGGTGGTAGTGTTTCACTTCAGCAACAGCAGCTGTAACTATGACAACAGGTTTCGATGAACATCAGTCTTTCCCTGGGCAGGATGGGTTAACTGCACCAAGATAAAGTTCTGTTTCTCTGTCAGGGAGGATCGCTACCCCCACCCCCCACCCCTTTCACTTCACCGACAAATCTCGAACCCCAAATATAACTTTGGAAGTTCTTTGTAAGCTCCAGAAAGAATTGCTAAATAGGTTTCAAATGTCGGCCCCTTTGTAGACTCAAGAAAGAGGCAGGAGGAGAGTGATGGTTGCTATTATGTTAAAAAAAAAAAAAAAAAAAAAAACTTGGCACAAAATGAAACAAGTTATTTTTTCCCTTGCTGTTTCCATGTGTTCACCTAGAGAAAAAAAAATGTGTGAATGATTAGACAGAAATGTTTCGCTAACCCCAAGACAGGTACAGGACAGGGCAACAGGCCTTTCAAGATCATCAGAAATATCAGTTTAAAGAATATTTGGTACCGTCAGCGGCAACTCCGGTATAAAAGAAATTCAATAAATACAAAAGAAACATGAATGCCAGGCCCTTTCTCTGGTCACCTTCGAGCCCTGCTCAGCTAAGCTTTCACAGCTTCGCCCCTGTGCCCAGTTTCTCTCTGCTGGAGTCTCTGGCACTGTTGCTGGCTCTTTTGCCTCGAGGAGACACACTGCCCCCTAGTGGGTTGAATGGAGACCCACAGATTTAATTTCAGGAGTCTCTGAGTGTTGATTGGGAAAAGACACCTTTGCAGATTTGATAAAGTAATTCAAGATGAAGAGCCTCTGCATTGTTCAAGTGGGTCATAAGATGGAGTGACAAGTTGTCCTTGGAAGATACTGGGAGTTGAATCAACACAGGAGGAAGAGGACTGTGACCAGAGAGGTTGAGTGCAAAGAGAAGTATCTATAAGACTGCAAGTGAAAAATCACACTCAGCCCTCAGGAGCTAAAGGAAGCAAGGAATGGCTTTTTCTCCCCCAAATCCTCGGAAGGATCACGGTCCCCCTAACACCAGGATCTAGAGTTTCTTCTAGAATCCTCATATATTTTTCCTAATTCCGCCAAATAGATACATTGCTAGCTTATATCTCCAATCTTGCCCCTTCAGAGGCCATGCTCGCACACGGAACCCCCTACCACACCTCTCTCCTGGGCTGACTCATCGATCTTGGTTTAGCAGAGAGAATGTTTGATCTTCACCTGCCACACTTGTTAATCCCCTTCCAAGTCTCCATCATGAATAAAATATGCTACCATTTCTACCCAACTTCATGGCACCAGGGAGAAACCTGATTGCCGCCATGCTTAATTCTTTTCTTTGGTTTTATCCTCTTCTTAATTTCTAGATGAATCTTCTTAGGTACCACATTAGTCCATCACTACCACCTCAGGCTTCTAAGACGGCTTTCCGGTTCTGCTCCCTCCCTAGCCCTCTCTACACAGAAGATGTCTTTGGAAACTTCCTAGAATGTCACTCTGTGTTATCACCATGCCTAACACTTTCCAATAGTACCTCCATATTGCTTATGTTTGACTGTAATGGTGGTTACCAGTTGCGGCTCTCTCTCTCCCACACAAAGGAGTGTTGATACAAATATGATCTCTTCGAAGAGGTACCACCCAGCTGCTTGACTAAGACAGCCTCTATCTCTGACTTCTGCTCTATCACCTTCTATATGGTTCCTAATTGATATGTCATCTTATAGGTCATTGGCTTGTACTTAGCTTCTGCTCTCAAATTGCCTTCATCTGGACCTATACCAGACACAGGGTCAGTGTTCAATAAACACTTGTCTTTTAAATTCCAGACATACAGATATAAAATGATAGAGAATAATTACTCAGATGTTTGGTATCAAAAACCATGTGGTGTAGCTTTAGAGAAGCAGTGTTTGTGCCCTTGTCTGCTTCCACTCTCTGATTCTTTGGGTGTGACCTCTGAGCATTAGCTCTGCTGAGAGGCTGAGCTGCTGTCTCTTTGGGGGTTTGTGCTCATGGGTACAGGTTCCTACGAGGGTCAGAAGAAAGCATCAGACCCCTGGATCTTGGGGTTTACAGACGGTTGTGAGCCACTTGATGTTGAAAATGAAATCCCGCTCTTCTGCAAGAACATTATGGACCTTAACCACTGAGGCATCTATCTGGCCCCTGGGAAACTGTTTTTTAAAAAAAAAGCCACAGGTTTGCCCTGGAGAATATATTGATAGGAGTAAGAAAATAAAGAGGAATCATTAAAAATAAATAAAGAAAGAAAGAAAGAAAGAAAGAAAGAAAGAAAGAAAGAAAGAAAGAAAGAAAGAAAGAAAGAAAGTAATTAGAAAAGAAAACACGATGTAGCAAAGTTTGAAGTCCCATTTACTGACAGAGAGAAGACTGCCAGTCTGTCACGAAAGTGCCAATGGATCTTGGATACGCTGTGCTCTTGTGTTAAGGTCAATGCTCTTGTCACTCATCTGGGAACAACTGGACATTTCTGGCAATGCAAAAATTAATTTAGCTATAAACGTAAAAGAATAAACAAGGGCAGGAGGGATAACTGGGATAATATCATGAAAATATCCCTGTCATACTTTCTAAAAATGTTTAATTCTGCTGCGAAATGTTTGGAGTTGTGGAGGGTTCCAGAATAATCCTTCCATCCTTCCTTCTCCAGTATCGCTTTGACTTCCTAGAAAACTCTGACCATTTTTTGTGTGTGTGTGTGCTACAAAGTGTTAGCTGTAGAAGTGTTTTTTGTTTCAGTTCCTCCTGTCCTTGAGTGGCTGAGAAATTGGAACCAGAGAATGAATGGCAACATTAGGAACTGGCAAAAGCTTCCATCTGTCACAAGCTGCTCCAGCACTGTGCCCATGTTTGGGTTTCTCGAGCAAATCCACAATAGGTTGGCAAGTCCCTTCTCTGGAGGGTGACACACACCCTTCTCCTCACTACCCATTAGCCACGATTCTGGCCTTGGTGCCTGGAAGCCTGCCACAATATCTAGAATTGGAGGGTGAATAAGTTGAGACCTTAGTGACATCGTGGGGGAAAGTATGGCTAAAAAAACTATAGTGTGCCCAGGTTAGCACGCTTCATTGGGAGGCTATATTTCATCCCATGATATGCAGATATAAGGTAGGCAGGGACCATTTCTGAAAGGAGAAAAGAAAGTGAAAAAAAAATAAGCACATTCAAGATAGAACTGGGCTATTACTTTTGATCCTAAAAGAGGCTCCTTTGCAATTCCTTCAGTGGGAGAGTAAAGTATCAAAACCCCTCCCACCTGGGTAAGCACACATGCTCATAGGTCATCATGGTGAGTGTGCACACCATCAGTTCTAGTCCTATCTAAGGGTTTATCATCTCTGGACTCTGGAGGCTGGAGCAAGAGGATCATGAGCCTGAGATGACCTTGAGCCACCTAGAGAATCCCTGTACAAACAGTAAGAAGTGGGTATATTTATACAAGCCATGAGAGTAAGCAACCTTTTATCCTGATATGCAGACTACATCTGTAGCAGCAGTAATAGTTCCATACCG
Source organism: Mus pahari (assembly GCF_900095145.1). NCBI lineage: Eukaryota > Metazoa > Chordata > Mammalia > Rodentia > Muridae > Mus > Mus pahari. The sequence goes on along the minus strand of NC_034593.1, from coordinate 111,612,228 downwards.
CATCTGTATGCATGTACAAATGTACATGCATGGCCTGGCCCAGTGTTTTGTGTTTCCATCTTTAATCTTTTCAAACACCAGTTCTTCCTTCTTCCTTCCATCTGTTGATTATGTGCAGAGGCTATTGCTGGCTTCAGTGTAGCCCAGCCTCAAACTCCTGTAAATCCTCTGTATCTCAGCCTCTCAGAGTGCGGGGATCATGGGCATGTACCACCCTGCCCAACCTCAGCTGACATTTTTATTAGTATGTTAAACGGTATGAGTGGCATCCATAGTCCATAAAGCTGTCCTTGCTGGGATCCAGTCTGCAGAGCCTCTGACCTAAGAACTTGAAATCAGCTTTTTGCGAGGCTTCCCAGGAAACCTCTCTGCTGCCATCCAGGCCCTGCCCCTAGGCGAAATCCAAGGCCAGAACTTCTCTGTGCTTGAGGGCTCTTACCTCAAGTCTGGTCAGGTGGTAAGATGGCTCTCCCTGAGGAGGGATAGAGCCTATGCGGATGATGTCTTCTGCATCTGCTGGGGAGGAGGCCCTCCCGTCAGCCTGTCTTCCAGGCTTCTGAGGACACTCAGCCCAATGTCACCCGATATTGCAGTCGCCAAAAGGAAACTTACAGGACAAGAGAAGGGCAGGAAAAAATTAGGTTAAGGAAAGATATTCGCCGAGGAAGGTTTTTGGGGCCCCCTCGCTTAACCCTCCTCTCCTCCTTCCACTTCCTGTCTGCTCTCCTTCTCTCCCCTGCCCCTCCCCCACCCTTGCATGACCTCTTCTCCCCACCCCCTCTCTATTTGATTCTTCCTTACTCTATCTAAAGCAGTTCTAATGGAAAAGGGTCTATGGAAAATCCACTCATGTATTCATTCAAAAACTAACTGTAACTAACTAACACCGTAGAGAAACAAAATTGTTACAAACAAGAAAACAGGCACCAAGGGGGTTTACAATCCAAAGGTCTTACCAAAGAAAGTTAACCTTTATGTAGACCATGTGTTTCCCACGTGCTAGCTAGGGCCTCCTCCCCCCCCCCCCCCAGTTCTGCCTTTCCTCTTGGAGGCCAAGAAGGGCACCCAGGTCCTGTCCTGGGTGTCACCAGCTCTAGCTTGGCTTTCCTGCTTTCTGGGGATCTTTTATCTCTTTTGTTCAAGCTTTTCCAGACTCTCCCACACTCTCTATCCCCACCCCCTCCAGTTCCCATATGAAGCAGCCAGGAAAACAGGGCTGATAATGTCTTGTAAACGCTTGAACTGAAAGCTTTTGCGTCACAGGAGGGCGCAGTGATAAAGAGTGATAAAGTTCAGATGGTACAGCGCACATTTATGTTCCCAGTCCATTTGATTTCACCGCTGCAGAGCCTTCTCACTGGTAGCCTGTGAGCCTCTGCCAATCTTCTATCCTTTCCCACGCTGACAGCTCACGCTCGGTCCTGAGTGGACTTCCACTTTCTTCCAGGCTCCAACTTTGTGCTAGTCTTGCTTGCTAGTATATTCCTTACCACAAATCCTCCCAAAGTCAAGTTCAAATGCATTTCCTTTCACCTTAATCTAACCTGGTGCTCAGCAAAGACACTTTTCATAGCTCAAGACCCCGTCTCTATTCCCCATAGACGATGGTTGTGGTTTTAATAGTGGGGGGTAGGCAGACCTGGGGAAGCCAGACCCAGAAACTGCTTTTCGTGAGGGAGGTTGGGGGAGATAAACTTCAGGGTGGGAGATAAGGCAACTTGTTTGGTTTTGTGACCTTTGGTCTGCAGGGTGAGAGAGAAGCCAGATTATCTATGTCTGTGACCTCCTGAGTCTCCAGAAGAGCGCTGGTTGCTTTATGGAATTCCAAGGGTCACAGGGTCCTAAAACACTATGGGCCTCTTTTATGGCCCTGGTTTGGGAATGAGGGGTTTCTTTTGCATATAAGTACATATGTACTTAAGCAATATATATTACATAAGCAAAATAGTGTATATATTCTTACATAATATATAAGCATCATATATTATATAGGCATATGTAAGCAACCCAAAATATCTATGCGACCCAGAGCTAGTTGGACGACTGAATGGGGGAGGCTTTCCCTCTGTGGGTTCTCTCAGGAAGCCTGCAAGTTGATCAAGTGTGAGCCTGGTTTGTCCCCATGTGCAGCCTGTAAAAAACGGCAAGTTGAATAGATCGATGCAGTTCTTGGCATTCTTGAAGCCAGTGGCAGAGTGGGTCCTTTCGTACAAAGCTCGGAGTTATTTGCCGAGAAATGGTAGTATTTAAGGAATTGGTCTTCAAAAGAGGGGCATCTCGCCCCTTCCTAGCCAGTTACTGCGTCATGGTAATCACAGATCCTCACTTAGCATTGTGTGGCTTGCAGAGCTTAACCTGGTGACTTAATACACTCACATCACAGGTGGGTATTATCATATCAGAAAACAACGATGTAGGTGGTCCAGCTTCACCTCGGAGCCCTCTGATACCCCAGCCCGTGTGGCTGATCTCTGCTGTGTGCCCTGTGCTCGGGGAAGGACAGGCCTGAGGAGTGACATCCACTGCGCTTCCCTACACCCTTGCAGCTGACTGAGTTTGCAGTCTCCCAGTAGGGCTTTTCCAGGCTAGTGCCTTCCCCCACTGTGGGAGGGCCTGGAGTCTGACATGCTGGCTTACACTTCCCACTTATGCTCAGGACCCAATCCTTGTTTGGATTCCTTCACAAGCCCCTGGGTTGAGGTTTGGTGGCTTCTCTGGCCGACCCGACCATCTGAGGCTATTTGTAGAGCACTTCTGAGGAAAAGGGCTATAAAATACCATCTGATCTCGGCTGTCCAGGGAGGGTCTATGTTTTCCCTCATAGCTCTGGCACTTCTCTGGATAATTTCCTTAGCTATCAACCATGTCCTTAAGACATCATAAAACATGTAGCATTTTATTTAAAGTTTATAATAGCAGAGCCTGTACAGCTGCTACCCCCTTAGAGTTTAAACAACCCCCTTAAACTGCAACGTTAGAAACAGCAGTCAACTTTAAACCCTCAGCGTGTCTGTGTACCCGGAGCATCTTAGAAAGAGAGATGCATTGCGTAAAGAAGATAAGTGGCCAATCGATACCCCTCCCCCTCTAACCCCTCCCCCTCTAGTGGGAAAAAGGTAACAGTCAATGAATTAACTTGTAAATAAGATAGCGCCATGTTCCTGGTGTTGGCTTCTGATCTTGGAGCATTCCCTTGTTTGGGCTTGGAGGAATTCTCTCTGGGATTTCAGCCTGGCCCTGGGCTTGCTAAAAGAAGCTAGCACAAAGCAGGCCAGCTCCAGAAAATGAAGCCAGGAGGTCCCATTGGGGGCCTAATGTGTGTTCTGTAAAGAAGAAAGAATTTGCTCCCGGGGTCAGGAGACTCTCCGGAAGCCCTCGAAGTTGCTAATGCTGATCATACTTGCTAGGCACCAGGGGATGAGCCAGTCCAGAGGCAAGGGCTCTGGCATTGTGGTTCCAGCCACGCTGATCTCCCAGTCTCCTCTCCCAGAGGTCACTGTCAAACCAGAAGCCCCTGACAGGGTTTGCAGTCTACAAGGTTATAGCAACACCTCTAACTCAGTGGGGAAAGGGAGGGGCGTATTCGCCGGGCTTTGCAAAGGTCCACGTGTATTTTCAGTCGTTTAGTAAAATCCCTTCCTGGGGCATTCTAGGAAAGAGAGGAGCTGACTTTGTGAGGGTTGGGGGACAGAGTGGGAGAGAAAAGGGGGTGACAGACCCACCCTTGTGGTGGTGTTTTATTTCGGTGGGGTTAACGGTCTTCTTTTGTTTGCTTTTTGAGACAGGGTCTTACTATGTAACTCATGCTGGCATGGAACACACTGTGGTGCCCAGGCTGGCCTCAAACTCTGATCCTCCTTCCTCAGCCGCCCAAGTGCTGGGATTAGAGGCACATACTACCACACTTGGGTCTTGGGGTCACACTTTTGAAGTACCTGACTTATACTGACCTGATACGAATAGATTTTTTTTTTTTTAATTTTGAAATGTGAGCTAGCAAGATGGTGCAGTCATTTAGTGCAAGGATTGCAACTGGAGTTCAAGCTCCGTAGTCCGCATAAAGGTAGGAGAAGAAAACCAACTCTTGAAAGGTGTCCTCGGATCTCTACAGGCACAGCGAGGGCAGCTATGCGCATGCGCAACCCCGCTACAGCCTCCTTGCAGACCTCCCCTTTCTAAGGGGGATATGAACTTTCGCAGAGGAAAGGTCAGACAATTTTAATCACTCCTGGATCTTCCAGGAGAGGGAGAATTCCTCAACCATTCAACCATGACAAAACATTAGACTCATGAATCAAACCGCTAGTAATTTGAATTATGTTATGGCAAAATACACATACATATACACATACCTAAGTCTCTGTAGGACGAGAAGAGTGAGGCTGTCAGGGTTTGGAGACATCTTGGCCTCTGCAGGTTTCTGATCCCAGTGACCTATCCAGGTCAGTTAAAGGGGGAGGGGGTAGGGTGGGCATAGACTTGTTGGCCTAAGATAGCCTCATGAAACTCTTTAAATCTTTACTAACTAAATGTAACATATGTCCCTGGTAGATTAGGAACGTTTTAGACCAAGTTCCCAGTTCCTCTTAAGTATTTTTCATTTTTACATATTACATCGAACTATATATACATCTCTTGACATGCTACATAGATAATTCACTGTTCTTTGAAAATTCCGTTAGGCTCCCCCAATACATTTGAGACTAAAAAGGAGGTGTGTTTCTGATCTCTTACATGTATAGTGTTGATTTTAAAATAGAAAACAGTTTGTAAGAAAAGAAATTTCTTTCCAGCTTATAATGAACGCTTAACATTGTCAATTAACAGTGCTTGCACTGCCTCCTGGTGGTCAGAAGGGAACGCTGCAGTTTAAAAGCTGAGAGTACAAACTAGGGAGAGCCACCTATGGATATTACTGTTATTAATAGAGTATCACACAGATTATACTGTCTGGTGAGGGGAATCCCCACAGTAAAGTACCCAGGATCTTTTTTTTTTTTTTTNTTTTCTTTATTTACATTTCAAATGCTATCCCGAAAGATTCCCATACCCCTCCCCCCACCTCTGTTCCCCTACCCACCCACTCCCACTACTTGGCCCCGGCCTTGCCTTGTGCTAGGTCATATGGAGTTTGGGAGACCAAGGAGCCTCTATTCCCACTGTTGGCCGATTAGGTCATCTTCTGCTACAAATGCAGCTAGAAACACAAACCCAGGGGGTACTAGTTAGTTCCTGTTGTTGTTCCACCTACAGGGTTGCAGCCCCCTTCAGGTACTTGGGTACTTTCTCTAGTTCCTGCATTGGGGACCCTGTGTTCCATCCAGTAGCTGGCTGTGATCATCCATTTCGGTGTTTACCAGGCACTGGCGTAGCCTCACAAGAGGCCGCTTGTGACCCTTCAGGGACCCTTCAGCAGTATCTTGCCGGCATGAGCATGAGCATTAGTATCTAGGTTTGGTGGCTGATGATGGGATGGACTCCGAATGGGGTCCTCTCTGGATAGTCCATCCCTTCATCCCAGCTCCAAACTTTGTCGCTGTACCTATAATTTTTCATGGGAGTTATGTTCCTCATTCTAAGGAGGAATGAAGTATCCACAAATGTTCATCCTTCTTGATTTTCTTCTGTTTTCCATAATGTGTCTTGGATATTCCAAGTTTCTGGGCTAATATCCGCTTATCAGTGAGTACATATCTAGTGACTTCTTTTGTGATTGGGTTACCTCACTAAGGATGATATCCTCCAAATACATCCATTTGCCCAAAAATTTCATAAATTCATTGTTTTTTATGGCTGAGTAGTACTCCATTGTGTAAATGTACCACAGTTTCTGTATCCATTCCTCTATTGAGGGACATCTGGGTTCTTTCCAGCTTCTGGCTATTATAAATAAGGCTGCTATGAACATAGTGGAGCATGTGTCCTTATTACCAGTTAGTACCCAGGATCTTAAGACAAATAAGCACAATGGACTTGTGAATTTAGATTTTCCGCAATTTGAGAGTTTAAGTGATGAGTATTCTTTCTACAAGGTCATTGGTATGCTAGCATGACTCTTGACTTAAAAGCTGATTATAAGGATTTGAAAAAAGCCATCCATTTTTAAAACCTGAAAAAAGGTTGAAATGTCAACAAAAATTACCTTATATGGAAAAATTACCTGCTTCTTTAGAAATTAGGTAGTGTGTGTGTGTGTGTGTGTGTGTGAGAGAGAGAGAGAGAGAGAGAGAGATGGGAAGTGTAAATATCTGATGCGTGACCCCAGAGGTTGAGAACCACGGCTGCCCTAGGCATTTTTGTTTAATAATGATAGTAAATATTAATAGCCTTCGGAGCAGTTCACTTGTAGTTTGCACGCATCCATATAGCAAAGGCTTTGCTTGAAATGCATCTTGCTCCAGGATCGTTGATGGATAGAAATATTGGGAGCAAACCATGTCTCCTTCACAGTGACCTCGAAATTTAGTGCCAGCATGTTGTTCCTGTGATGCTAAGGACCAGACCCAAGGCCTTGTATATGTGACATAAATGCTCTGTCACTGAGCTATACCCCAATACAGGAAAAGAAGTTTCCAGAGTTCCCTATAGAGCAGTCAGGAGCCCAAAGGCTTGACTGCTTCTGATCAGGATTAGTGGTACACTTACTAATAACCAATAACCTCACAGTCCTCAATACTGACTTGAACATAAGAATATGTTTTCATCTGGGCCCTCTGTGCCACGGCGGGCTGCTGGGCTATTCAGATGCCCTGTCTCTTCTGTGAACAGAAGAACCCAGCAGACGCCTTCGCCTGCTCTTCCACTAATTGCATAGCCTCCTTTCTCAACAAGGAGCAATGGGAAACCCTAGAGGAAGCTGATTACAGGCATTAGCAGGCCTTGACTGCGGCCAGTTACAAGAAGTCCCACAGAGCTCCATCAGAGGGCAAGTCCCTGGTGACTCTCCTCCAAGAGCAACCATGCAGATTCCTGGCTGGAGCTTCCAAGAGTTTTGGCCACGTGGGAGAATTTTTTGTGTTCTCTGTGTTCATAATTACAGAGCACCATGTCATGAATTCTTGTGAGGTCCCCTGAGGAGGATTCCTTAACGGCCTAATGAAATCAAGCCAGCTATATCCCACATCCTAGACCCTGCAGTCACATAACAGGAGGGATTGCTCCAAAATGCAAAACAAACTGCTGTCATTGCTGTCAGCCATTTTGCCCTTATACTCCTTGGAGCCATGTTCAGAGCTTCTTGGACCTGGTGTAAGTAAAGTGCCTTGACTTGGCCTAATATAGTTTTTTTTTTTTTTTTTTTTTTTTGGTCGAGGACCTAACAAATTGGAAACCCAGTTTACATCCAAACAAAACGTGTGTTGCTCTTTCATGTGACCACTTGAGGGCAGCATAGTCTTAGGAAAACAAAATCCAGCCAAAGTAGGAGCTACCCAGGGAGGGTTTTATACTTCTGGAATTCTGGGACTAAACTGTAAGTGATTAGAAGACACTTCTGACACAGCAGCTCTAATTTAGACGTGGAGATTTTTATTTAAGTGTAGTCCATAGATTTTTTATATAAGATAAAATTGAGGCAGGCATGAGAGGTGAGTCAATCGTGTGGCAAGAGTTTTATTTATTCTGTGAATTAAAGTGTTAGTTTTAAAAACGGGTCCAGTATACAAGAAATAAAAGCACTAAATTAAAATATACCCCTCAACGAAGCCTGAGACACCAGGAGTATGTTTCCAAGTCCTTGTGCACATCTTGGGTTCTTCACAGCTGATAGGTCCCCACTACGGCCTCGTCAGGTAGGAAAGAAGGCCCACTTGCTTCCCCCACCTCCTTCATATTTTGGGGTAACTTTAGTATAAGCCTGAAGCAAGTGGGAGGGCAGGAGGCAGAGGGATGAAGCATGCTACTGTGTGTTTGAAAACCCACCAGCAGAGGTCTCCACCACAGGCAGGGCCCTGCCCACTTCCAGATGCGTTGGATAGCTGGCCTTTTATAGCTTTCACGGGACACCAGGGAGGAGATGGGACTGAGCAGCTGCCCGGTGCCCAGCATGTCTAAGTTCTCTTTCCAAATGTCACTGCCTGTTTGGAAGCACTCACCCCTCCCCCTATTTCTCTTCGTGGATCTTGCAGAACACAAACTGTCCTTAAAGACTTACCTTTAGCCAACGTCCTTTAGAACCTGAGGCGTGACGGAGGCAGAGCAGAGAGCAGACAGATGCTAACCCAAGTAACTTTTCGGTTAAGCCCAGACCTCACTATGTCCAGGAAGATCTCTTTTCTGCCCCAAGCTGATCAGGTATAAGATTTCTCCCTCTGTTTTCTTGCAAGCCCCCGGGGTGTAAAGTCGTTTCCCTGAGCACAGACCAATAGCACCTTTACTCTGCTCATAGCAACGGTGACTGGGAATGAAGTCCTTGGATTCCGCTTTACCTGAAACTCTACCCCTCCCCTTGAGTCCCATCAAGGATCTTCCAGCAGACATCTCCCAAGCTGTTCTCTTCTGGAATGGTTCTCTGCCTTTGCAGAAGGGCCGCATTCCTCTTTCCTGCCACCCCTGGGCTCCCATTCCCACCAGGTCTCCAGGAAACAGTCTCCCTCCCGCCCCTTCCTCCATCTTTGCCCTCAGCAGATTCTGTCCCCACTCCTTGAGCAGCAACCTTTTCTGTGAGCCTTCCTCCTCAGGAGCCCAGAGCTCCTTCCCCAAATCACAGCCCTAAAGCCATGATCCGAAACCTCCCACCCCGCTAAGATTTAAAAACGGATTTAAATATCTTCATCACTTTAGGATGCTCAATCTGATTTGCTTGTTAGCCTGTGGGAGCTATAACGAGCATTTACAGTGTATTGGAGAGAGGACATGGCTGGATAGAGCCAGGGGACTGCCTGTGATGGAGACCTCTGCTCCTCGGTTTTCAAGGACAGAGCAGTAGTTCTCCATTTCTCCCTGTGTGGGGGAGAAATACACACACACATACATACATACATACATACATACACGTGCATACACACGCATATACATACATACAAACACACATGCATACACATACAAACACACATACACACACCTACACACACATCTACATACACACACCTACACACACACACCTATACACACACCTACACACACACACCTATACACACACCTACAGACACACACACACACACAGTGGGGGTGGGAAAGGAAGACCAGAGGCAGCTTTAAGTATGTGTTCTTTCTCAGGACCATCCTCTTTGTTTTTGAGACAGGGACTCCCATTGACCCAGATCTAGTCAAACAGTCCAGTCCACCCAGGGACTTAGCTATCTTTACTGTGGCAGTGCTGGAACCACATACATGTGCCACCAAACCAGGCCTTTTGACAAAGGTTCTAAGGACAAAACTCAGGCCCTCCTGCTTGCAGGGGAAGTGTACCGACTGAGCCGTCCCACCGCCCTCTTTTGGAATAATCTCTTCTCCTTGGTTCTAAAGAACACACACTCACTCTCTGCCACCTTACCTCCGGTTCTATTGGCCCACATCCTCCTTAAATGAGGGGCACCTTTAGCCGTTGGCTCCTTAGTTTTCTCTGTACTCAGTTTTACAGAGCTCACCCAATCCTGCATCGTTAGGCCTGTTTGCCCTCAACACCGCCATTTCTATCCCTCAGCTCTTTTCCAAGCTACGCCCATGGCTTTTTTTTCTACACCTGAACACTACATCTCAGGAAAAAAAAAAATGTGACAAAGGTAAGTAAAACTCATCTTCCCCGAGCAGCTCCCCAGCTCTGCATCTCAATATGACCCCATCCAGACCGTCCCTAAAGCCTCCCAGTGGAGCCTCCTCCATCTCCGAGACAGACCTAACTTTTATGAATGGATTAGACTTTATTATAGACATTCAGACAACACTCTACCTCAACCTGCCAATACCTGGACTTCTGAAATGATCGTCAGCCTTGGGTCTCTCCCATCAAGGGCTTTCTTCCTCCTTCTATCCCAACTAACATTTGTCCATTAGCTCTCTCTTTCAAATTGGCCTGCGCACATGAACACAAACTGGTAACCTTAGTTACTTCTAAAACAAGTGGCTGGAAATAAGAAGAGAGGGAAGGGAAGGTTAGGTACCCTCTGGTCCTTCGGAAACTAGCACCCTGAGAAGGATGCTCTAATTCAACGTTAAATGTTATCTATTAAACTATCCACAGACATCAAATATAGGATCAGCCTAGATGTTTGCCAACAGATAGACAGATAGACGGATATGTCCAGTGTGGTTAGAGAAATGGCTCTGAGGATAAGAAAAAGACAGTAATATCCCATTTTCTCTCTTAAGTGGATTCTAGACTCTATGTGTGTGTGTGTGTGTGTGTGTGTGTGTGTGTGTGTGTTCCATATGTATCATTTATGTATATATAAATATTAATATGTGTAAAGATACATAATGTGAAAGTAAAAGCAGGGTTATGAAGGAGGAAGAGGAGCAGTAAGAAGGGAGAGAGGATATGGTCAAAGCACATGATGGATCTGTCTGTGCCATCTCACTGTTCAGTCAGCTTGACCCGAGGTAGAGTCATCTGGGAGGACGGAACCTTGCCTGAGAACCGCCTCCATCAGATTGGCCTGTGGGGCCAGTTGGTTGTGAGAACATTGGTTTGATGCCTAGCTGACCTGTGAGGACTCAGCTCACTGTGGGTGGTGTCACTCTGTAGGAGCTCCTGGGCTCTGTGAGCAAACAATCTGAGCAGGCCATGGGGAGCAGGCCAGTGTGCTAACAATTCTTCACAGCCTCTCTCACACCCCATTTTCTTTTAAAACTTTTTTTATATCTTTTTTCATTCATTATTTTTTACACTCCATATTTTATCCCCTCCGCCCCCATCCACACTCTGACTGATCTACATCCCATACCTCCTCCCCAACCCTCTGTCTCCACGTGGATGCCCCCACCCCCAACCCCACCTGACCTCTACACTCCCGGGGGCCTCCAGTCTCTTGAGGGTCAGGTACATCATCTCTGAATGAACACAGACCCAGAAGTCCTCTACTGTATGTGTGTTGGGGGCCTCATATCAGCTGGTGTATGCTGCCTGTTTGGTGGTCCAGTGTTTGAGAGATCTCAGGGGTCCAGATTAATTGAGACTGCTGATCCTCCTACAGGATCGCCCCTCTCCTCAGCTTCTTCCAGCCTTCCCCAATTCAACAACAGGGGTCAGCTGCTTCTGTCCATTGGTTGGGTGCAAATATCTGCATCTGACTCTTTCAGCTGCTTGTTGGGGCTTCCAGGGGGCAGTCATGCTAGGCCCCTTTTTGTGAGCACTCCATAGCCTCAGTAATAGTGTCAGGCCCTGGGACCTTCCCTTGAGCTGGATCCCACTTTGGGCCTGTCACTGGACCTTCTTTTCCTCAGGCTCCTCTCCTTTCCACCCCTGTAATTCTTTCAGACAGGAACAATTATGGGTCAGAGTTGTGACTGTGGGATGGCAACCCCATCCCTCACTTGATGCCCTGTCTTCCCGCTGGAGGTGGACTCTATAAGCTCCCTCCCCCTACTGTCAGGCATTTCATCTAAGGTCCCTCCCTATGAGTCCTGAGAGCCTCTCACCTCCCGGGTCTCTGGAACATTCTGGAAGATCCCCCCAACCTCCTCCCTCCCGAGGTTGCCTGTTTCCATTCTTTCTGCTGACCCTCAGGGCTTTATTTTATTTTTTTAAAAAAAAATTATTGAATTTTTTTGGTGAATTTCGCATCATGCATCCCTATCACATGTATCTCTCTACCCCTTTCTATCTGTCCTCAGCCCTTGTAATCTCCCCCCCCAAAAGAAAATAATAATAATAAACAAACCAAACAAAATCTGTCCTGAATCTGCACTGTCACAATGTGTCCCTCAGGACACCCTTGAGTCCACACTTCCTTGCTTGCAAATGTCCATTAGTTTGGTTAGAGGCCTCTGCTACAGGATCAATACTGGATCCACACTCGAACTCCCCCTGTCTAATCTCCTGTTGCCCCGTGTCATGGAGATAGATCCTGCAGCTTTGATTCCACAGGACCAGCCCCTTCTCTTTGTTTCCTGACCTTGGCCCCTGCTGAGGTGACCCATCTTAGCTGCCTTTTGAAGTTGTGAATATAGCTGTCCTGTATCATATCTGGTCTGTACTCTGTCCTGCTTTGTTCTCTGATTCTGCTGTAAATACTGTGACTGTCCTGGGGGCGGGGGCAGGTAAAGCATATACTCAGTGCAGGAGCTGGACGTGGAAGCCATGCGAGACGGCTGCTTTCTTGTTTCTCTATCATAGGCTTACATCCGGCTACCTTTCTTATGTGCCCAGGGATGCCACCAGGCATCATGGGCTGGGCCCTTATGTCTATTAGCAATCAAGAAAATGCACCATAGGCATGTACACAGACCAGTTTGATGGAGGCAGTTCTTCATTTGACAATTTGCCCAGACACGTACTCCTCTGGTGTGTGTCTAGGCAACTTGACAATAAAACTAAACTGTCACATGCCCCTTAACTTGAAATATTTCATATGGTGAAATCTTGTTCAGTAGTTTCTGAGTATCATAAATCTTTATGCTATCAAGAAACCTAAGCTTAGAACTGGGCGGGTACGAGTCAGGTGATGCTTGCTATCAATGTTGCTCATCATGGTCATTAAGAAGCACAAAGCTTGGTGGACTCTGTATACCAGTGCCGTGGACCACTGGCTCTTGCTACAGAACCATGCAGAGAGCTTCTCATGATGCCTAGCCCTGGGCTTAAGCTGAGTTCTACTGATTCGGAATCTCCAGGGAATGATCTAGCCCTGTGAAGCTGAAGCAAATATCCCAAAGTAATTGTCCACTGGAGTTTGATAGCCTCTAGTCGGATGAGCTCCTTCAAGCTAGGGGTTGAGGAGAGTCAGAGAACCCCCGAGGACTCTCACTCAGCCTGATGTCTGCTCAGTGTTCTTTGGCTTCTGCTTGTCCTTTGCCCCTGATGCCCAGCTTTGTCCCCGTGCCTGGCATGCCTCATCCTCCTGGCAGTGTTTGTCCTGTCTCCCCTTTCAGGACATTGGCAGTTGAGTTGTCAGACTCTGACGCCCTACAGAGACTGGCACTACCCAGCCACCCTGTAGATTGCAGAGAGCGCCTCAGACTTCAACAATAACCTCATCCTCTTTTAGTCTCCCTTTCTTCCCGGTAACTGCTGCAGACAAGTGATTATCTTCTGTGCTGTAGACAGGGGGATCCTGTAGCAGGGAAATGTTGAGACTTGCATAAGCCACTGACATATTAATAGAATTAATTTCAAAAGCCCTATCATCCAAGTTGGCGCTCCCAGGGGCCATTATGTCAATCAGCAAGTCAATCAATTAATCATCAAGAATTTACTGGATGCCAGTGAGACATCCAGGGAGTCTAGTTTATCGTCTGCTAGCTGTACTGCGCCCTGTGCAGGGCTGGGCTCCGTGTCCTTACATTATCCCTGATCCAGGATCTAATTCTGTATCATGCCGTCCATAGCTGGCTGCCCTCATGGTCATCCCAGGTTGCTGAGCTATATTTTACATGAACATCATTGTTTACTGCATAATTCTGCTGCCCGTAATAATGTGGAGAGAAGGGGGAGGCCAGCCGTTTAATCCTCCGAAGTGACTGGCCATGCAGCAGTCACTGACTCTACTAGATGCTCCTCGGACTGTTCATTAAATTAAAATTGGAAAGTCTAGAATGGCAAGAGAGACGGCTGAACATTTAAGAGCGCTGGCTGCTCTTGCAGAAGACCGGGGTTCAGTTCCCAGCATTCACCTGACTGCTCACAACCATCTGTCCACATTTCCAGCTCCAGGGGACCTGATGCCATTTTCCAGCCTCCTCAGGCACCAGGCACATACATGGTGCACAAACAAACACGTAAGCAAAACACTTAACACATCAAATAAATAAATCGTCTTTATAATTAGAAATTCTACAGATGAGTATGTAACTTTATGGAAGAAACCTTCCTCCTTCCTACAATTCCAGGTACATCCAAAGCCCCAGTTTTTATCCCAGAAGACATTGGGTTTTTAGAGTTTGGAGTCCTTTTACAGATTAGGGTTAATATTTAAGTGGGGTACATCCAACCTGCAGCCCATGGGCAACATGAATCCCAAGGTAGCTATGCATGTGCCCGACACATTTGACCACAAAGTCAAAAGGTTGAATATACCTGAAAACCTCCAAATCCACAGTGTCTTTCTGAAATCAGTTAGCTGCTCGACATGTGCACACAATATATTTCCAACTGCGCATTTTTTCCCATAGCCTCCAACATAACATACTGAAGTGTGATCGAAAACATACAACTTAGAAAGCCGCTTAAGACTTCTGTTTATTTATTTTTTATGGGTCAAGTTGCATAAAGTAACAATGGTCTCTTAAAATGTCAACTCAAAGTAGAATTTCTGTGCCAAGAATGCCGTGTGCCCATCCTTCTAGGTTACCCTGAGTACTCTGAACCTTGAAGATTGCCAACAAGGGCTAGGCACCTCGACAAACCAGATAAGGTATGAGTGGTTTAGACCGCCTCTTTCCTGAGAGTTCATGAATCTTAAAAGTAGCCCCCCAAACTTGACCCCACCGTTGGCTGCACATTGACAGTACCAAAACTTTCTATGTGAAATGTTACTGGCTCCTTCCAAGTCCGAGACATGGTGACAGCCATATGTGGTTATTTCTAATAATAGCAATGGTCTATGGTTTCATCTCTGACAGCTCCTGGGGTGCCTTTAGTATTGATTCATGCCACCTTGCATTGTGCAGAGCACAGTTCTCTGAGGAGACCTGGCATCCAGTTTTACCCGCTTTCCTCTCCAGACTTCCGGGCTAGCCAGCGGTGTGCGCATGCGCCTTCCTTTCCACCTTACCTGGCCATTGAACAAACGCACAGGCTATGTGGGAGGAACCAGAAAAGACTTTTTTTTTTTTCATGTGATAATGGTATTGCTCTCTCTGGGCTTCCAAGAGCTTCCCCTACCAACACCTCTGAAGGGCCAGGAAGCAGCAGTGGATTGCTGCTGTCCGTTTCTGGGTATTGCAAACGGGTCTCAGGTTCCACTCATAAAATGAGAGCAACTTTGCTGAGTTATGCCAAGCCGAAGCCATTCGGATTTCTCAGCATCCGTGTGGCTGCTTCATGTGAAACTGCAAACAAATATAAACTCTAAGGAGTTATTTGGATATTTATTGGAAGAAGTTTAAGAAGTTTAAATCATGTTCGTGGGACAAATTAATACATGTAGAGTAAAAGATGAGCTATAATTTTCTTCTGGGAGCAGAATAAAGTTTATTTTCTTTCATGGCATAGAATAGAATGTCCAAATAATGTCAGGTAGAACTTGCTCTTTGTTCTTTAGAATTTTGCTTTGGTGTGAGCCAGGCATACTGCTTTTAACTGCACCTATTTCTCTTATTAAAATGGACCAGGATCCGGGTCCATTTGATCTTCCTTCCTTCATTTATTTATTCTTCCTGTGGAGTGTGCGCGCGTGTGTGTGTGTGTGTGTGTGTGTGTGTGTGTGTGTGTGTGTGTTTACCTTTCAAGAATCAGTTGTCTCTTCCTCCTGTGGTGTGTGTGTGTGTGTGTGTGTGTGTGTGTATACACCTTTCAGCAATCAGTTGTCTCTTCCTCCTGTGGTGTGTGTGTGTGTATACCTTTCTAGAATCAGTTGTCTCTTCCTCCTGTGGTGTGTGTGTGTGTGTGTGTGTGTATACACCTTTCAGCAATCAGTTGTCTCTTCCTCCTGTGGTGTGTGTGTGTGTGTGTGTGTGTGTGTACACCTTTCAGCAATCAGTTGTCCCTTCTTCCCGTTGCTGCATTACACTATAGCCTAGCTGGCTTGTGAGTTTCTGATCACGTTTCCTGTCTCTATCTCCCATCCCAAACTAGGAATTCTGGGACTGAGTAAGTGTGTCACTGCATCTGGCTTTCTAGGTGCGATCTGGAGATTAAACTCAGGTCCTCAGGTCTGGAGGCAAGGGCTTTTCCCATCTGAGCCACTTGCCAGCCCAAGATCCACTTCCTTATTTAGCAGTGACTCACTTGAAGAGAAGAGGGTTTCTATGACTGTTTAGTTAGATTACCATCTAACCAGACACAGCCAGTGTGAGTGGAGCTATCACATGTGGCCTCTCATCTCCAGACTGGGCATGAGCTAGTGATATTTCTCACCAAAACTTTTGGAAAGAACAGAGTGCTATGGAGATCCAGGCAATATTTATAACCACTGTGTGTGGGCTTTTTATATGACTTCTGTGTTTTTCCATAGCATAAAAGCTGCATATTATTATCATAACTTTGGGAAAAGGATAAAATTCAGAAAAGTTATATAACATATAAAGTATTTAGCTCAGTACCTAACTGTTTTTTCAGTAACTATTCATGAAAATTAACATTTGCTTTCCTAAGGGGAAAACAGTTCTTACTAAGTGAGAGAATTTGAGTTCAGAATTAAATATCATAGAATGATTTAGGTAACAGATGGCCTCAGTTTTAACATGAGATTTATTTTAATTGTGTTTATTCAAGAAGCTGTGGCAACCATTGTATAAGCTATATTTGCTAATATTGCTAAAATCAGCATATGAATGTTCACCCATGTGCAACATTATTGTGTGGCTTTTTATGTTTAGTTGCAGATTCTTTTACTTTAGGTTTTCACATTGTACTGATGTTAGGGTAGTCCCTAGACTAAGAGTTCACTGTGTTTGCTCTGTAGTTGAGAAGGTGTTAACAGCAAGGGAAGTGAATTTGAAGCAAAGCAGCCCAACATGCCTCAGGAAGAACAGAACACTTCCCTAAAAGCAGAGGCTCCCAGCATGGCCTTATACAGCATGAGTAAAACCTGACTCTAAACATGGGGTTTTCTCTCGGCTGCACATTTGGATCCTGGTTTACTTTTGACTGACATTTGGGAATTTGCATCCAGTAGTTTAAAGTAGTTGTAGAAAACTCCAAGGAATGTTTTCCTTACCATCGCATATAAGTAAGTGAAGAAATGCGCCTGGAAGAACATAAATGCTTACATGAGAATCAGTAAGTGGCCATTCTTCCATTTATGGAAAAGGCAGGGGTTCTGTTTAGTCAGTGATGAAGAGTTTCAAGTGCAGGCTTTCTGAGTGCCCTCTCTCCCAGAGTAGAGTGCTTAGGATCATAGGAACCTCCCATTGGCCCTGCCCAAGCACCACCCCCACCCCAGCATCTCTGGACCAATCTGTTTCTAAGAGGGTCATCATATACTTCTTCTTCCTCCCATCAGAGTCATCCAGTCACTTGATGACTGAAGTTCTCTCATTTAGTAACAACTGTGTTGCCCTTGTGAAAACGAATGTTAATTTTAGGGAATAGTTACTGAAAATTTGTCATTAAGTCCTGAAGGGCTTCACTCCACCATTGAGAGGAGGCTCAATTTGATGAAAAATTTCTCAGAAAAGCATTCCATTCATGTTTATGATGAACACTAGTAGGTCGGTCATTTGGCTTCCTCAACTGAGCAAAATGAGTGGATGGATGGATTGATGGGATCATACACAAAGGGGTCACTAAATTAGCCATTATATTGAGTTTTGGAAATTGAATGGAAAGTCCCAGAGCTAATGCTCTTACCTGCATTATTTAACGTTTAAATTCAAGGGATATATAGGTCAGAATACTTTAGCTTGGTGGTTTTATCAAAAATGCAGGATTATGTCAAAAAGTGAAGGGCTCTGGGCCATGATTGTGTCTGAGATGGTTTGAGAGCAGAGTGTGGGTCTCTGGGGATGTGAACAGCTTGTACTGAGCTTTCTGTAGAGCAACTAAGTCCAGCTGAACTTCTGGCAAGCAGGGAGCCAGAGAGTCAAACTGACTAATATTAACTTATGATGTCAGGCATCGTGGTGAACACATTTAATCCCAGCACTTGGGAGGAAGAGGCAGGTGGATCTCTGTGAGTTCCAGGCCAGCTTGGTCATCAATCTGTCAATCAAGGGCTCACCTTGTTGACTAACTGACAGCCACTGCTAGCAGTGACCCCAGCTGCAGGAAGAGGAAGGAGCTGATGTTCCAAGTCATGAGGAGAATGACATAGAGGCAGATCCTGGCACTGATGGCCCAAGATAGAAATATCCTCTGAGACAGATACGAGTCAGATCCTCCCAGTATTTGGGGATCTTGTAACAGAGACAGGAGATCTCGTGGACCAAATGTCAGAGACTTTGTGGAGGAGTCCCAAAGTGTACTCAGGTGGGGCCATAAACAGACATTTCCCAGGGATTGCCTGCTCGTCACCAACAGTTCCTGAAAATGAGCTTTGGCGCTGCAAAGTTCCCTGTCCTTCGGGAAACTTACCACAACTCTTTAATCTCATTAACTCGTTTATTATTCACTCCTGTATCTAATTTAGATGTTAAATTTGGCGTGACAGGTACCAATGCCTAATGCTACAAATGAAAAAAATGAATAATATCTGTGAGTTCTACCTTCAAAGCTGAAACAAACTTGTAAGCAGATGAAATAATTCATCAAATGCAGTACCATGTGTATTTTGGTACCATATGTATTGACAGTGTGGCTTAATGAAAAAGGATTTTGAAAAATGAGATTTGAATGCAGATGTTTTTTGCTATATGATTTGAGCTTTTTGAGCTTATTTCTTCATCTGTACTGATGCCTGTATTCAGAGACTGCTGAGAGAACAGGTTATGAAACATAACAACACACATAGTGCACACTGTATATCTCTACGACTCCTTTCCCTGAGTGTTATGTGTTTACGGGCAGGCAGGAATAGTTACCTGTTAACAGAATGAGCAGACTTCACACTTTTGTTTGTAATCATAAAGAATAAGATGATTTCCTTGTTTAATCATTTACTCATCAAATATTTATAGAGGGTTATTTATGTACTAGAAACTGTACCAGATGTCAGGGGTAGGGTGATGGGGATGCGAGAGGCGTGGCCCCGGTTCTTGTAGAACATAGCTTCCAGTGGGAGACACAAACCAAAGCCAAAGAAATGGACATAGCAGTAATGAGCTGGGAGGTTGGTGTGAGGAAGTAGGACTCTCACATGTTCCTAGACACTTCCAAGATTCAGCAGGACCAAGGCAACTCCCTGTGTTTAAACATAAAATTCCATCAGCAAGGCATCGATTTCAAGACCTTAACCTGAATTTTCACAGCAGAGTTCTGGCCTATTCCAACAACTCTTTTGTCTGCTTTATTTCTTTTTCTCTTTCTTTCTTAAATTTTTGTTATCCTGTGTGCATGTTGCTGGGACAGAGCATGTGCAGGTAACATGATACGCATGTGGTCAGAAGACAACTTGCTGAAGTTGGTTCTCTCTAGAGGAGCCCAGGGTTTGAACTCAGGTTGTCAGACTTGGCAGCACTCACCTCTCTTGCTCAGCCATCTTATTCACCCTGGCTTTGTCTTTCTGAGACAGTAGCAATGCAGCTCCTTCCATCTACCATGTAGTACTCAGGGACCAAACTTGGGTTATCAGGCTTTCGGTCAGTGCCTTTCCTGGTTGAACTATTTTGTCTGGCACACATATGATTCTAGTTCAAATCCCTAGAATTGCCTAGAGCAACAACAAAAACAAGCCTCACAAAGGGAAACCATCCTTTACAAGGTAGAAATACAATCTTAAATGGAACAGAGATGCAGGGCTGGCCATTGGAAAGATGCCTAATTTGAATAGACTACATTTTATTTAGAAACTTTCCTTGAAACATGTCTATCTCACTATTTGGGGCTTCTTGATTTTTGTTTGACTGCCAACTCAGGTTCTAAACACATTCCGTTGGATCTATCGTCAACTCGGGTTCTAAACACATCCCTCATCAAGGGCAGCTTGGTGCCTGACTGCAGGGCTTTCTAACACCTGAGGACTGAGCACTCTAGTCCTGGATCCACACACTCACTGACACTGCACTGTAGCTCAGCAGCTTCCTCCCCACCCCCGCCACATTTTGCTCTTCAAACACACTTCTCTTCAGACTCACCCCTCCCAAACCCCACCCATGTAACCTCTAATGCAGCAGGTGTTCTGAGGGCTGGAAATGTGATCACTGATTTCAGTAGCATTTCTCCCTCCTCAAGGGTATTCATTCGTTTTCCATTTGAACTATTCTTTTTCTAATTTTAAAGGTGTGCCTGATAATTGAAGTAAAGACTGTTCTGCTATGTTCTGATGGTGAATTATACCCAGGTAGCAAATGGAACCCCTGGGCCCACAATGATGGAAGTGTTGGGTGATTCCACGCCTTCCTCATCTTTAGCCCTGTGTACAACCCCTAAGACTTGATGCCTTTTTTCTTCCATTCTCATCAAACATTTGGCTATCCCGGGAGGCCTCAGAGCCATCTTTGACCTCTTATTAGGCTCCTCTTCAGCTTCTCATTGACAGATGGTTTCACAGAGAGTCTAATTCTCTTCTCTGGTGTGGTTTAACCATCCAGAGGATGAGGCAGGCTACCAGAAATACACTTGATGTCTGGGACAGCTGGTCAGCCCAAGACCCACAAACACACGTCATTGTCATCCGCTGGGCCTGTGGGCCAGGCAGGTATGTGTACAGGAATATGTAGCAGAGGAGCTGTTCCTAGGCGGGTCCCCTGTGAGAACTTCACCCGGGGAGAATCACTGGGCTACACATTCAGAGCGAGTGTGTTGCTTAGCTCACCCAGATAGAAGAAGGCTATCTAACTCCAAAATGGAATGGAAGGGGGTTAGGATGGAAACAAAGTTGTTTTGGTGGGTTTTGCACTCATTGGACTTCTGTTAGGTCACAACTGAGCTGGGAGAGGTGACTTGTTGCTTCAAATGCTCTGCACCCAGCAGTTCATCATCATGGGGGGGGGGGCTTTGTAATTGTAGTCTCAATGACAATAGAAACAGAAATGGCCAGAAATGGCACAAAACTAACATTAAGTCTAACATAACCTGGAGTTAAACACCCCCGAGCAGTGTGTCCTACCTTAAGAGTCTGGCTGTTCAATTTCTTTTTTTTTTAAAAAAAAAAAAGAAAAAGATGTTTGGCTTTTGAAGTCGAAGCCTTTGCACACCTATGTAAGAATGAGGGGATCTTACGGAAGATGTGTTATACCTCGAGCCCATTACTCAACTCTCTTAGGCTTTAGGAAGATTTCCATGAACCATTCACTGATAATCCATTTGCTGGTCATTAAATCTCAGAGCAAGGAAAGATGACCATATATACTGGTCATCCCAGAAGTCCTTCAGCATGGGCCTTCGTAAAGAATTATAATGTAAAGTAGAAAGTCATTTCTACTGACCAAGGCAACTTTTTTGAAAGAAAATATTTAGTTGGGGACTTGTTTATAGTTTCAGTGATTTAGTCCATTATCATCATTGCAGAGAGCATGGTGACATTCAGGCCGGTGCTGGAGCAGCAGCTGAGACCTCTATCATGGTCTGAAGGCAGAGAAGAGGTGGAGGGGCAGAGACAGGGAGAGACAGAGAGAGATAGAGAGAGACAGAGGGAGAGAACTACTGGGCCTGACATGGGCTTTTGAAACCTTAAAGCCTGCCCCCTCCCCAGTGACATACTTCCTCCAACAAGGCCACACCTCCTAATCCTTATAATCTTTTCAAACAGTTCCATCCCCAGGTGACTAAATATTCAAATATTCTGAGTCTTTAGTCATTCATGAAATTTGGAGTTTTCATATATTGTCCTCTTTGCTTTGAACACGCTTCCCCTTCTGCTCATTTTTGATGACGTTTTATTTCTCTGCCAAAACTTGAGCTCAGACTCCAGCTCCTCTCTACAGGCTTCCCAACAATGCAAATCTCTATTTTTTCGATAGCTGTGTTATTTTGTTTACTGAAATGATGGCCTCACCACGTGTTCCAATCATTTGTCTCACTTAGGCCAGTGACAGGAATATATATCTTCCCCATCCCAGTACTGACACTCAACTACCTGGGCTTCGATAAGGAAGTAAAGGTACTACTTGTTCTTAAAGAGAGAGACGCTGGTTTATAAAATAAAAATAAGCAAACCAGTAGGCATAGAGCATGTTAGGGGGTGAGACAGAGAGGGACATGCCTGTGTGAGGAGTGTCGAGATGTCGATTAATTTTAACTAAAATTTAGGGAGAGATATAGCAACAGGGGGCAAGGGCAATTACCTGGCCATGTAAGGTCTTCCCAGGGAGCCTTGCCTTTGTAATTGTAGCATAGCTGGGGCCTGGCCCTAGAGTATGTTCTGTAGCAAGCATGGTAACATTCTAGCAACATTAACACTAGCTGCTGCCTGAGGACTGAGAGGCAAGTTAACTCGAAGTCCCATTTCTGACTTCATGGGGAAAGAAAAGAAATGGGCAAGACTGAACACTTGAATTTTCTGGGCCTGCTGCATCTTCCCTTGGTGTAACACCAGACTGAGGATCAGACATCTGGCCAATGTGGGGACTGTAGATCTCAGGGGTCTCTCACCTGCCCTGGCCCTGGGCCAGCCAGCACTTCCTTGGGGGGAGGTTTCCCTCTGGTCAGTGCTTTTATGGGCACAGTTTGTCTCTAGGCTCATCTCTAATTTCTATTTCTGTCCCGCCCATTCAGAAAGACGCATTCTTTCCTTAGATACGTTAATACCTTCATTTGGGCTGCCCTAGCCTCGGTCAGTCGGGCTCTATGAGGTAACTCTGGATATCACTCTTCTCATGTTACTTGGTATCTGAGGTGAACCACAGAAGGCATCACTTCCCATCACTGCCAAGGTCTTGGCCATGCCTGCTGCCTGCCTCTGTGCCTGGGGAGCTGGGGAGGAGAAGGCAGGCTTCTCCAGTGAGACAGGGTCAGAGCCCCACCCCTTCTCCAGACAGGTGGGAAGGGAGGTCGTGATACTGTAGCTAGAGCAGAACTCTTTAGGTTTGGTTCACTTAGGACTTGCTTACCGGCTGGCTTGGTAATTATACTTTTGTGAAGGCACATGGCACATAATTGAGGGAAGTTTCCAGTGTCTCAATTGATACCCCTCATTTACTGAGTATCCCAAATTGACCAACCCGGTGCCTTCCTTCAGTTCTAAAGCATGTACTTCGCAGAGTACACAGGCTGCCCTAATGACTCCCGGGCAGACTATCTCTTTCTAAAGACAAAGAGAAAGGAACTCTGTAATTGGCTATTCTTGATTTCTGGGCAGCAAATCTTTCCAAAGACAAAGGGACTAAAACTCTGTAATCTGCTATTGTCTGGTGTGTGCAGGGATGAAAAAAGTTAGCAGGGAAAGTTTTTAGGTTTTTTTTCCCCCCTTTGGAAGATAATTTTGTAATTATATTCATGTACAGCAAACATAGTGTACATTTAACCCAGTTTAGTGGCAAGCTCTTTAGCCTTTGCCTTTTCCAGCTTGGCAACTCCAGTCACAGACTTAGGACCCAGGACATTGCCTCCCTAGTGGCGGCTGATCTCACAGTATTTGTCTTTGTGATTGGTCCTAATAGCTTCCACCAGCTTAGCCAGAGCACCATTGTCTTCCCAGTTAACCTGTGTGAAGGCAACAGTGGTGCATGTCTTCCTGTGGATGAGGCGCCCCAGTTGGGCCTTCCCCTTGATGACACAGTAGGGCACCCCCATCTTTCGACACAAGGCAGGCAGGAAAACCACCAGCTCGATGGAGTTTACATCATGGGCAATCACCACCAGCTGAGTCTTCTTGTTCTCCACCAAGGTGGTGACTGTACTGACTTCTGCTCGGAGGACAGGTGGTCTCTTGGTTGGGATGTCCCCTTCGCCTGCAGCTTTCTTCTCAGCACGGGCCAGTAGCCTTTGCTTCTCTTGCTTTTTCTCTGGCTTGTACTTGTGGGCAAGCTTAAGCAGCTGAGTAGGTATTTGCCTGTCCAGGGCCTGGATGAACTGGCTAATGGCAGGAGGTACTTTGAGCCACTTATAGGGGATGGCTCTTTGCCACTGCAGCCTGATGTGTTAGATCTCTTTGGGGCTGGATGTCCTGCCCAATGCCAAAGTTCTTGGGCCTTTTCTCAAACAAAGGATTGACTACCTTTTTGACCTCCTGTTTCTTGATGATGGCAGGGGCCAGGGCCACCTGTTCCCCCCTGGCCTTCTTTCCTTTGGGTATCTTGCTCTGCTGGAGGAGAAAGCAGCAAGGGAAATTTTAAGAGAGTGTAGTATGTGTTTCTTAGGAGCCACAGAACTTGAAACAAACATTTGAACAAGTTGGTGTGTCTTGGTTTAAATCTTCTTTTAAATGTGCATTGGTTGATGTTTCAGAGCCTGCCCCAAACTTTACTTCCTGTTGAGAAAGAGGACTTTATGATATTAAGGTCCTTGGGGGGTCTATTCTGGATTCTGCTGGGCCTCTATCTGTGCAACCTTGAACAAGGATCTTAACATCTCTTGAGTTCCAGTTCTCCATGAGAAAGAAGCACTTTGTGTGTTAATTTCTCAAACCTCTCACAACCCCACAACTCTGTAAGACTGTGGATTATTGTGCCAGTCTAGTACATAGATCAGAGCCTGAATTTTTAAACTTTCTTTCCTTCCTCTTTCTCTCCCCACCCCACGCTCCTGTCTTTTCAGCTTACACCAAAGCCATTAAAGTTGCTAGAATGCTAATCTGGCCACTTACAGGTACCTCACATAACATTTCAAAGACTCAGTCTTGCCTTCCCCCAAATGGCTTTAGCAGTCCTTGCTCAGCTGTTGAGAGAGCTGGTGAGCATTGGGAAAGCACTGCGCCTAGCTGCTGTCAGACCATGGGGAAATCAGAACCAATCAGAACTAGCACATCCATGATTAAAATAGCCAGAACCGAAAGAGATGTTCTAACACAGCCATATTTTTCACTGAGGAGATTGAAAAAAGGGAAGTAACGGAGCTTTGTGGAGAGATGTGGGAAACAGAAGAGCTGCAAGTCTGGGAAGCAGGGTGCATAGGAAGCTAACAGGAACAGCGGCAGGGGAATTTCACTCCTTGCCAGTCACCCCTGCTAGGCGGCAAGGTGGTTTACTTAGACAATAAGGAGAAAGATGCTTACTGAGGATGGGGGCAACATTCTAGGGAAGCAGGCCACCTGGAACCCACTGAGCAGATGCCAGGACTGGATCAGGGGGATGTTCTCCTAAGGTCACCCTTTCTTTCAATGTCAAAGGCCTTGAGAGCAGGTGAGAACTCAGGCAGGCTTTGCACCACTCTCTCCCAGAGGCTCCGCTGAAGAAGATGTCTTAGTGACTCCCTAGGAAAGTAGGAAACTATGATACACATGTGCATGGGCCTCCCCCACATACACACACACACATACATACATGTACACACATACATACATGTATACACGTACAAACACATGCACATCTACACACATACATACATATACATACACACATGCATACATACATGCACACATACATACAGACACACACACAGACAGACAGACACACACATACACACACACATATACACACACACACAAACACACACACACTGGATTGGTGACATAGCATCACTCAAGATTTACACCCCCCACCCTCCCAACAGCATGAGGTGCTGCTGAAACGCTATGTGAAGTTTCTGGGCCACCTTCATACCATGCCCATAAAGAGCCCATGACCTCATCACTATCTCTGTTGCCAGGGCTGGCTACCAGGAGAAAGGGGAGAGGGAAGTGGACAGGCAAGAGGCAGCAAAGAACAGCAAGTTCAAAGAATTAAAACATGTAATTATCTGTTTAGAGTACAAATGTACTGTTTGCAAAGAGGATTATTATACTGCTACTCTCGCTCCTCCTCTCTTCTCCCTCCCTGTTTTACACACACACACACACACACACACACACACACACACACACACAGAGGCAGGCATGCACACACACACATAAGCAGCTAACATACTCTCCCGGACTCAAGGCTATCTCGGCTGGGGTTTAAAGGAGTGTGCTGGGGTGGCGCTACCTCTTCTCCTCGCACCTCCCTGACAAGGTTGCTGTCCCTCCTTGCTCGGTCCATCAGCACGCTCTGATGCATTTGGACTCAGGCTGAGCATTAATGCTATGGCTACCTTCACTCTGCTCACAGCCCTTTCCCCCTGTACTGTTAGCAGCTTCCCGCTGGGCTTGTTACTGCATACCTACAATGCCAGGACAGGGGAGGCCCTGGCAAAGAATTGCATCATGTTCTACGGCAGCCGGGACAAACAATGCCTAAAATAACAAGCAAAAACAATCAACAATTTTCTTCAGTTTTTAAAGTTCTTGTCATACCTTTTATACCTCAAACCCATTCTTTTGTGCAAATATCCTCCCGAGGTTTAACAATATACAGGAGCCCTTTTTGTCAATAACAGCTGTTTTAGAGCCATTTTTTTTTTCTAGTCCTCAACCCCTTCTACTTTGGATGGTTCATTCCCTGTGCCTAGTGCACAGCCATCTTGCCGGGATCTCCCTTCACCGTCATCCCAGGCTTCCTGTTTCTTCTCTCTCTCTCTCTCTCTCTCTCTCTCTCTCTCTCTCTCTCTCTCTCTCTCTCTCTCT
>NC_034593.1:111574291-111585544 GCF_900095145.1 Mus pahari | reverse complement strand
TCATGAGGAAGCAGTGTTACTCCACTCTCAGAATTGACTGATAATTGAGCCAGGTAGCGCATTCTCCGCTGAGGACGAAGACTTGGAATTCTTAGCTTCTACTGTTGCTGATGAGACATTTAAGGCCATTGTGATTCCTGTCCTCGGTTCTTCTCTTAGACATTCACATTCATGGATTTTCCCGTGCCTAGGCTTGGCTATACCTTTTAGATCATGTGGGCTTTTTAAATTCAGAAACTCCTTTTCCTGGAAGTGTTTCCTCGCTGATTTGTGTCATTTGTTTTCTTACCTGAGTTTCTGATGTTTGGACCTTAAACTATCTGTATTCATTCTCTAGATTCCTTAGTTGCTTCTGTTTCATCAATTGGTCTTGCTGTTGGAATGTGTTGGGCCGTAGAAGGACCTGGAAAACTCTCTTAACCTTGTCTTTCAGCTTCCTACTAAGCTCTTTGTTTCATTTGAGATAGTTTTAATTGCCAGAAGTATTTCCTGTGCTTTTTAATATTTTACCCTCTTCCTGTGCCTCACATGTGGCATTGCTCTAGAGAAGATGTTGATATTTCTTGTTGTCTTCCAAGAAATGGTCTCTCTTTCGTTTCTGCTTTCCCCATCTCTTGTGCTGTTTTTCTCTGTTTTCAAGATGGGATCAGAGTGCTAAATGAAGAAGACACACAAATGCCACTCCTGGGGTCAGAAGGGAACCGGATCTATCTTCGGTAGAACACAGATTATCCAAGGAATTTGTATTCAATAACCCGAGCCTCCAAGTCTCTTCTGGACACAGTGAAGATTTAAGATGTGAATCCCCAGGAGTCAGTTGCTTGGCAGCCAGCCTGGGAATGCCTGGGGATTTCCTAAGAAAAATCATATGACTGTCAAGTTCTCGGGACTTACAAACTACAGCTGCCTCAAGGAGAAAGCTGAAGAATGCACTTTGGGAATGAAAAATAGCACAGGCTCACAGTTTGCGGCACTTATCTATCCAAAGAAATGACAGTACAAAGAAGGAATAATTTCTGTCTATGATATAAGTGGACTCTGGGTGGCTCCTAGAGGGACAAGCCGGTTGTTTTTTCTTTATTTGTTATAATAGTTGTAATACTTTATGTTCCTTGTGGGTACATCTGTTAGCGACCGATATGGGAGATAGAGACTTCTAGGTTACATCTCTAGCTTTCCTTTTAAGCTAGAAGAGCAGGAGTTGCCTGTTATAACCGGGGTGCTGGCACATGTAGACAACCCCCTAACCACCACTTGTCTTTCGAGCTATATTTATCCTTTAGTGTGTGTCTATAAACGTTTTTGTAAACAACTTGACCCACCCCATATCCAGGTTTACTTCTTTGCTTGTTACTTCGTTAAGTCACCACTGTGAGTAGGAAGGTTCTGATGGTAAAGAGCTTTATAGTACGCAGCTGTATGCAGCTACCAGACGGAAAGGCATGGTCTCTACTGTCTCGAAATAGGCAAATGTTTACCCACAACCCCCACCAACACACACAAGGAAATCAATAAACACCGGCATTAACAAACACTGCCAAGAAGGTAGAGAATGGAAACCCTTGTACACCGCTGGTAGAAATGTAAATCAGTCCCTCGTTTTAAAAAAAGCAGTATGGGGATTAAAATTTTTTATAAATTAAAAGTAGAATGAAGTTCTGTCATTTGCAACAGTGTGGACAGAACTGGGGAGTGTTGTGTCATTACAAGCACAGTACAGGAAGATAGGCATCACATGATCTCACCCATAAGATGAATGTAAAAAGTCTATCTCGTGAAGTTGTTACCGAGGCTGGGGAGAGTAGGGGATCCAGGACAGACATAGGAATGTTGATGAGTGGGTATTACTTACAAACAGACTCAAGCAAGAAGATATGGCCTGGTTTGTATATACAGAGGGTGAATATAGACAACAGCAAGGTCCTCTGCATTTCAAAGAGCTACAAAAAGGATTTACATGTTTTCAATGTAAGAAGCAATTAATGTTTGGGAAATATGTTTAGCTTGATTAAAACCTTGGAAATACAACATATATGTGTGTGTTACAGTACCACAAGACACTAAATACATATATATGTGTGTGTTACAGTACCACAAGACACTAAATACATATGTACAATTGTGTGTGGGGAAAGTGTAGGCACCAGCTCATGTGGTTGTGTACATGATTGTATGAAGGTGCGCTTGCATGTGTGTGTACATGGCGATCAGAGGTCAGAGGTCATCTATCTTCCACTTTACTGTTCGGTTCAGATTTTCTCCCTGAACCTGAAGTTGACAGATTTGGCAGAGCTGGCTGATCAATGTGCTCCAGGTATCCCCCTGCCTTTGCCCCAACTCAATACTGGAGTTAGAGGTGCTTGCCACCCCACCAGTTTTTATGTAGGTGTTCAGAACTTAAACCCAGGCCCTCATTTCCCCCAGCCTCTATCTTTTGTTTTAATGTAGCAGCTTGAAAATAAATTTAAGTTTATACTTGAAAAGAGGCATAAGACAGTTCTTATATGGGGAAATATAAGCTATATATATCTTATACATACATGCATACATACACACACAATTCTGAGTCAATTTAGTGCTAACTATATATACACAGCTGTGGGATCCTGAATGCTCATGGATTTGTAGGCTTGTTTTGAAAGTGTCCCTCCTACCAAAAGCAATCTACAGATTCAGTGAATGTTCTATCACAATTTAAATGTAACTCTTCACAAAAATTGAAAAAAAAAATCTCAAAAGTCATATGAAAGTACAAAAGACCCAGGACAGCCAGAACCATTAAACCGTTGCCAGAGGTTATCATCATCCCTGATCCCCGGTGTGAAGGAATACTACCGGGCTTCAGTAATTCAGACAACGTTGTACTTGCATAAAAACAGACACAGTGATCAAAGGAACAGACTCGAGGAACCAGGTATGAGTCCACACACCTATTGCCACCTCATTGTTCACAAAGACACCAAAAATTATGCATCAGAGAAAAGATGGAATCTTCAACAAATGGTGCTGATTAAGGTGGGGGCTGTGTGTAGAAGAACGAGATCCTCACCTAGTACAAAATTCAACCCCAGGTCGATTAAGGATCTAAACATAAGGCTAGATACCTTAATCTGTTAGAAAGTAGAGAGTATATTTTAATATCTGGGTTCAGAAAAGGACTTTCTGAGTAGAACCCTGACAGAACAGGTATTAAGCCCAACACTTGACCAATGGAACCTCAAAGGATGCCATCACATGAGTGAAGAGGCAGCCTATACAACCGGAAAAATCTTTACTCGCTGTAAATCTGACACAAGACTAGTGTCTGGAATATGCCAAGCACTAAGTGCCAAAAAAGAAAGTGACCCAATTAAAAATTAGAGTGTGGAACTAACCAGGATATCCCCAAAGAAGAAATGCAAATGGCCAAGCAATGTTTTTAAAGATGTTTAGTGTCCTTAGCCATCAAAGAAAAGCAAATTAGAGCTAATTTAAAATTTCATCGTACCCCTCTTAAAGTGGCTGAGATAAATAATAAAATGAAGAAATCTGCTGGTATAAATGTGGGGGAAGGGAGACCCTTATTCACTGTTTTCAGGAATGCAAACTGGTGAGGATGGTGGAAACTACTGTGGAGGTTTCTCAGAAACCTAGAAATAGGTTTACCATATGCTCCAGATATTCCACTCTTGGGCGTACTCCCACGGGACTCTGTATCCTACCACAATGAAACAGCTCACCCATTTCATTGTTGATACATAAAACCAAGCAGCCGACGTGTCTGTCGATGGATGAACAACTGATCAAACTATAACATTTAAGCAATGGGATATTATTCAGCTGTTGAGAAAAATGAAATCCGAAGTTAAATGGATGGATCTGGAAGTCATCGGTTGAGTGAGGTAATCCAGACCCAGAAAGACAAGGGTCATATGTTCCCTCTCATGTGTGGAAGCTAGCTTTAATTTTTATTTGTCTTCCATGCAAACTTTGAAATGTCTTATATATAAATGAGATTGAAGTATAAATGAGATTAATTAGTTACAGAGATTACATTGTAGTGAAAAGTCACAGTCAAACTACCTTTTGAAAATAGAGTAGGTGTGATCATAGCAAGAGAGGGATCCCAACATTACTAAATTTTGTTTTATAATCATTTTCTGAAATTAGGGTTCAAGTCTAAAGAAATCATATGATTTTCCCATTAAAAATGCAATTGGTATAGTCTGCTGTTTAGGTTGCTCGAATTCATCAAATGTTTTTATTCTAATCTTTAATGCCTATAATATGCTTGAATATATTTATGTTGCTACCACATTCAGCTATCACTAAATGCTATAATATTTATAATTAATTAACTTGAAGATCATTTTCTTCCTATATCACAAGCATTTGCTGATTCTATTTGCTTTGAATTTATCTAATAATGAGGAGGAAATTATATTTGCTGTCAAAATTAGAATCAAGAACAAGTGGAAGTTGGTTGTAGTGGCACATGCCCATAATCCAATCACTTTGGAGGAGGAATCAGAGGGACTGGAAATTTAAGTCCATCCTCAGATACGTAGAAATATTAGGTCAAATGAGCTACATCAGGTCCTGTCTTTTATTATGATGATGATTATCATTATTATCATGTAATACTTATATAATTATTAATTATATATTATATTTTTTCCCTTAGGGACTATCCACCTTGTTATTTTCTTCTTATTATTTGAGAATCCAATACGCATACACACCCCAATCCCTCTCCTGTCACCCTACTACAGCTCTCCACCTCTCAACGTCATGTGCTCTTTTCTGAAACTCTAGTTCAGTGTTCGTAATGCTGTCACTGTGTGAATGGGTGTGTGCTGCCTTGATGTTTTTCTGGTGGGCCCTCTCTTCCTCTTTCACTCCTCCCTACCCTGGCAGATGGAAGTCCCACCCTATTTTCTCTATCACCTAGTCATTGGCTTTTCCAGCTTTTATTGACAAGGCAGAGAATAAGTGGTGAGCATTGTTTACACCAACTTGAGACTGGATATTCTTAACCTAAGCATTGCATTACAATGCAGTGTCCAGATTGACCCTAGGTACTAGGATAGAGAAATCAGCATTTGAATAATACAAGGGTAAACCGTGCACAATAACAACGTACAGGTAAAAACATTCCAGATGAGCCTGTAACAAAGTAACCGGATCAAAGTAACAAAGAAACATTTGACATTTCAAACGTTTCAAAAAGCACGTTAGCATTAAAATACCATAAAGTTTTAAGTTTGGCTTTTTTTTTCAGTTTTTAAAGTTATTTCCAAAACTTTTTGTACAAAATATTTTGTTCACGTTCTTACCTGCTCTCAACTCTTCCCAGATCCCTCTCTCTACCTACCCCACCTCATCTTCTTTCTCTCCATTAAAAACAAAGCAAAGCAAACAAACAAACAGGAGCCATGCAAACAAAACAAAAACATGAAGTCTGCTTTGTGCTGGCCAGCCACAGCTGAGCATACAGCCTGCCCTGGGATGTCCCCACTGTCACTCCACTGCAGATAGCTTCTCGGTTCACTTCCTCTTCTCTATGCTGACACTTTAACTGGTTTGAACCTGTGCAGGTCTCATGTGTGCCGCCACAGTCTCTGGGACTTAGAGTGTGCATCAGGTCCTGTTGTGTCTGGAAAACACTTTTTCCTTGGAGTCATCCATCACCTATGGCCCTAAGAATAGTCCCAGATCCACTTCCAAATCGCTCCCTTAGCGTTACAGGGAGGGAGTCGATTGCTACCTACTGACAGAAGCTTCTCTTGATGAGTGATCCACTGTTCTATGGGTGTACCAGTATGTCATTAGGCTGTCTTTCCACCACACTGTCTCCAAGTGATATGATGGGAGCTTGCAGGTTTGTGGATTACACAAGACAGTTCCTTGGCCTGTCATTAATTCTGTGTCATCAACTCCCATCTGGCACTCCTAGCCCCAAGTGTTCCAGGAGAAGACTATGAGGCCCCTTCATGCTGTTTGTCCATTGTCATCCCTAGTGTACCCAGTGCTATCAACCCCTTTGTTACAAGCACAGTGTGCCTTCTTTCACGAGCTCACGGTGCCTAAGCAACCATCTCTATTGTTCTCCTGCCCACTACTCCTTAAGTGGACAGAGCCAAGCCCTGAAGATGCCTAGAATCTGACTCAGACTCCACAAGGAGAATCATGCAAACATTCAGAATGGTGCCTTCTCATATCTTCTAGTCTTTAAAAAATCCTTGCGATGTTTTTATTTTACTTTCATTAAGAAAATAAAATCATTGAGATGGTATCCAGATTCTCACTGATGGATTCTGATTTTTACTGTCTGCATTCTGAACTTGTATCTTTCTCCATAAAGAACGTTTGAGCCGACAGGAGTGACATTTTCTCGTGCACCCCGTCCCTCCTTCCAATGCCTCTGTGTCTCTACTCACTCAGGCCGACTCCCTCCAAGTGAAAGTAAAGGAGAAGTCACTCATTCTGTGTGCATTTCTCAGGGTCTGCACAAGACACAGGGGCCCCTCAAAAAAGTCAAGTCAGCTTAAAGGAGGAAGAAACCTTCATTGTGTTTGTTTGTTTGTTTGTTTGTTTGTTTGATTGATTGATTGATTGATTGATACAGGGTCTCACTATATAGTTCTGGCTGTCCTGGAACTCATATAGCTCTGGCTGGCTTCAAATTCACAGAGATCTGCCTACCTTTGCCTCCTTTTAACAAGGTGTAATAACAGAGGTCTGGACTGCTGGGATCCCCACAAATGCCACGACCAGCAGAGAAATGAACTTGAGAGGCAAGAAACCCAGCTCAGCACAAATTAGTTAGCAAGGCTGACACAAACTTCTGAGTCTGACCCCAGGCAGTTTATTTTTACATATTTCAACACAGTAAAATGTTGGGGAAAAGTTTCCTTGTGACAGCTATCATAACAAAACTTAAGGCATGACTACATTGAAACTCCCTCGGGAGGTACAAGTCTTTTACAACACACCTGTGACCTCTTCCACAAGAACGGGGTTCTATTGATTGAGAAGAGAGGCTCAGAATAAGGTTCTATGGAGGAGTGGTTTGTAATAGTAAGCATAACTGCAAACTCTTTTGCAAAGTACACAGGCTTGCTTTCATACAAATGGGTTATATTGACTGAGAAATGACACTCAGAATAATGGGAATTCAGCCGAGACCTAGTTTTACAGAATAGCAAAGATTACCAGGTCGTTAGTTAACACATCCATTCTCAGCCATCTGGATGAAAAACAAGAATGCACATCCCTTCCATTGAAAAGAAAATCCTGTGTGCTTAAATACTTTTTTCTATTGCTATATGTAAGCACATGGACTTCGTGCCCTCTATGGTAGACAGGACTTCAAGAATTAACAACAACAAAAAGTGTTTAATTCAATATTTGAAAAATAAAGTGAATACCAAAAAATGATGCAAAAAATATTAAACTGTAAGGAAAGACAGAGTCAAGAGCTATGCCTTCCTGAGCCCAGTTAAAGCCAAAAGCCCTGTCTCAGGTTCTTGTTTTTAAAACTCTTATGTTCTGCTCATCGAGAATTAATTTTGGTTTCATTTTGCTGCACTAAAATCTTCCTTCTCTTCACTCCTGGCTCTGGGAACTCCCAAAGCCAAAACCTTACATGTTTCACGCTCTATGTTTCTAAAGATGGCCCATGCCAGTCAGCTAGTGTGACCTTCAGCAGCCTGTTCGAGGAAGCCTGAAATTTAAAGGGAACTTCTGTAGGGCAGAAAAGGGATTTTTTTTTCCCCCCAGTTGATAAGGAACATGGTGACTCTCCCAGTTGATGAGGTAGACGGTGGGCTGGCCCTTCTGCTCACTTGCCCACGGAAGCTCACAGAAAGGCAGAAGGACCTGCTCCCTTCTGTCTGAGACTGGGGGAGGGGGTAGGTACAGGGTTTCCCCAGGCCAAGGCTAGGGTGGAGAGACTCTGCTCAGATTACCACCTGTTGCTAAAAGGAGGCCGTGGATCTCAAAGGACAGAGCTCAGAAGAACCGTGAAGGCGGAGAAGATAAATCAACTGCACCAGGAACGGCGGCCCTTGGCCTCGAAACTCACAGAAGCTAGTCAGTAGCCAAGGAAGGAATAGAAACAAGGTCCAGCTATACCAAAAGACCTTAACCTGAGCTTCCAAATCAGCCCCCTGCACCCTGCAAAGCCAGCTGTGGGTCAGAGGGTGGCGCTCAACCAGAAGCTGCCCGTGGGGAAGGCCTCTGCCTCATGCAGCGTCTGGGAGCAAGGAACGCTGAGTTAGGGAGAATGTTTGAAACGCATAAGAAATGGACGTCTTGCTTCCGATGAAACTGGACCACTTAATACCTGGAAATGAGGCTAATGAGGCTCCGAAGTGACCGAGGAAGGGAAAATGGGTTCTGTTCAACATCTTTTGACTATGACAGAAGGTAGTGAGAGGAAAAAAAATATTTAAATCCCACCGTTAGTAGTTTCCTAACCATCTTATGAAACAGGCTGGTTTCTTCTCATTGATCCAGACTATAGCCTTCTCTACCCTGCCCAGGACAGCCCAGTGACTGTAGCTCATGACCTCAAAAGACAGCCACCTGCCTCTTGTGCTCACCAGTGGCTGCAACATCAGGGCTGCCTCTGCTCCACACCTGTCAGCAACCCGTCCACGTCGTCTCTTGTTTGTCCCTTGACGTCCGGCCACACCTCTGTTAATACAGTTAATGAGCATCTTTTGTTTTCAGTTCGACTCATCTTGTGAATGAAAGTTTTAGCTGTGGTCTGGAAAGATGGCTCAGAAGATAGAAAAACTTACTTCTCTTTCAAAGGATCAGAGTTGGGATTCTACTTCTGGTATCAGGTGGCTCACAAATTCCTAGGACTACAGGTCAGAGGGCATGATACTTCCTCATGGTCTCTGTGGACTCCACTACATACATGTGTGCACTCACACGCATGCACACATGGAACTATTCATAATTTGTTTCGTTTTGGTTTTTTGCTAAGGTAAATTTGAATTTGTATGTACAGTTATTTTCCATTTTGCTCTGGCACAAGTATAATCAAATGGTCCGTGGGCTTTCTGTGTGGATGGAAGATGTACACAATAGCTTTGAAGGTTTGTTCTGCGTTCACGATCTGCTTATGTTCAAAATCAGGACTTTAGTGTTTCCAGTTGGAAGCTGGACCTGAGCAGTAGGCCAGCTTACATGGTTTGCCAGTGTTCACCCACGGAGTCTTGGCTTTGGAATAGCTTGTTTTTTGGGGGGGGGTTTGTTTTGTTTTTCTAGAAAAATAAACAGAAGTCATATAGTTAAATAGCCATGCCAGAAAAAAAAATCACAAAATCCCAGCACTTGGGAGGCAGAGGCAGAGGCAGGCAGATTTCTGAGTTCAAGGCCAGCCTGGTCTACAGAGTGAGTTCCAGGTCAGCCAGGGCTACACAGAGAAACCCTGTCTCAAAAAACAAACAAAAAAAAATCACAAAATAATGATCATATATTCATCTTCTAGACCTTTGAAAAGTAGAATCAGTTGAGTAAAATTAATAATATAGTTTCATGGAAAAAGTAATTTATTAAAAATCAGAGAGAGATGGGCTGGTGAGATGGCTCAGCGGGTAAGAGCACCCAACTGCTCTTCCAAAGGTGCAGCGTTCAAATCCCAGCAACCACATGGTGGCTCACAACCATCCTTAACAAAATCTGACTTCCTCTTCTGGAGTGTCTGAAGATAGCTACAGTGTACTTACATATAATAAATAAATAAATCTTTAAAAAAATCAGAGAGAGAGAGGAGAGAGAGAGAGAGAGAGAGAGAGAGAGAGAGAGAGAGAGATCCCAACATGTTTATTTAAAGTGTTTTATGGAAAAACAACAATTTATTGTATCAAATAGTAAATCCACGAATCACATAAGAAAGCTCACTAAAAATGCAGCGTTCCTAAGGAAGATAGCAGAATGGATCCGGTCTTCTGCCTGTTGAGAGACCCCCTCCCTACCACCCCAGAGGAGTGTAGAGTTCATTAAAGGTTATAAGCCTGGGAGCTTGTTAGCAGCAGAGGCTGGTTCTGGACTTGTCACTAGCTGCATCCAGCATGCTGGTGTGCATGCTGGTGTACAACCATCATCTTGCATAGCCAATGTGGGCTTTTCCCCAGTCAACTTGTAAAATGGCCATCATCTCCCTTACACAGCAACTGTTTTGAGCGTTCTTCTAGGCACTATAGTACAAATAGTATGACTAGCTAATTAACCAAATGAAGTAACATAAACAAAGTCTTGTGCTCCAACGGCATTTCCCTTACAAATTCCTCACAGAGACTGGCCGATAAGAGAAGCCGAGGGTTCTTGTCTGCCTTTGCAACACTCTCCTTGACTGGCTATGGCCCAGGATCCTTTAGGCAAGATGATGACATTCACACAGGCTTTCCTTGATCAGGAATAAACAGGAGACCTTGTAGCCAGCCACAACAAGGAACATGGCTGGTCTCACCCTTCATCGCCAGCGCAGCCTCATGAGCGCAGAGGTCAGCTGGCAGGATCTTGGATTCTCTTCTTGAAGTGCCTGCTTTGGAAGTCAATCTCACCACCCGGCCTTGCTCACTTGGACCTGCCAAGACAGGCAGGCATGCCAAACCCACTGGCAACTGTGATGGTGTCTGACCCAACGGTGCCCTCCGTTTCTGTGCATGTGTTCATTTCTACAAATTGCAGCCAGATTTGGCAGAGTGGGTGATTTTAGCTTTTACCGACTGCCTTGTGACTTTTCTTCTCTTTGAGCCAGGCCAACAGAGATGTAAATAGAGCCACTGCTGGAGTTTTGTTTTGTGTTCCTTGGATGTCTTTCCAGGGGGAATTCACTTACTTTTGCTGTCTGGTGTTCAACCACTTCCTTTCCATGAATACACTGGGACCCTATCGGTCTTGTAATGCTTTAATAATAAATGCCATGCGTACCCGAAAAGACAATGGAGAATAAATAGAAAGTCATATGTTTGAGAATGCCAGAGCCCAGGACCAGAAGGTCAGATTTTTGTATTCAGTTTAATTATCCCATTTGTCATCTATTCAGGGCATATTTGTTGCAGACATGTTCTACCTGAGGCCTCCTTCAGGCTGAAGAAGATGTGGTGGTCTTTGAGGTGCATTTTCGCTAGCCATCTTTAGAAAACTGAATGGGACCGGGCATGGTGGTGCACGCCTTTAATCCCAGCACTCGGGAGGCAGAGGCAGGTGGATTTCTGAGTTCGAGGCCAGCCTGGTCTACAGAGTGAGTTCCAG
>NC_034593.1:111570948-111573831 GCF_900095145.1 Mus pahari | reverse complement strand
CAACTCGCTTCCAGCCCCAGCACACAGTTCTTCACTCTCAGCACACATGCTTGGCAAGGGCTCCCAACTCGCTTCCAGCCCCAGCACACAGTTCTCCAAGACATCCATTTTGTGCTGGCTTCTTTCTTCAACTTTACTTCCCACTGTCATCCCCCAGGAGCAAGCAAGTGGATTGCCTTTGATCCATCTCCTCTCTAACACAGTTACCCAAGAGGCCAAGGGTGCTTAGCATCCCAGATCTTTATCTTCTGGTAAAATCTGAGATGCTTTAGACAAGAATGATTTTGATAACACTCAGACATTATCTTTTTTTTTTTTTCTGATCATATTGGAATTTGAACAGTGATGGTGTAAGAACAAGTATAAACTGCCATGGACCGGCCCCAGTCGGCCTCCCTCAATCTGAGGAAAAAATTTGGGGTTTCCAGGCAGGTGGGCAATGGAATTGGCGATGAAAAGGGGGTGCCAAACAGACACGACACAAGGGAGTATGGTATCTGAATGTAATTTCTCTCAAAACAAGCACCAGTCTTATAAGTGACTTTTACACAAAACAGGAATGCATACAAAAAGCTAATAGGAACCAACTGGGTTAAAAATCAGTGTTAACAATTGGGATCAAAAGCAGCCCACTTGCAAACTTTATATGACCCAGCACAAGGCAAGGCCTGGGCCAAGTAGTGGGAGTGGGTGGGTAGGGGAGCAGAGGTGGGGGGCGCAGGGATATAGGAAACTTTTGGGATAGCATTTGAAATGTAAATAAAGAAAATAATAATAAAAAATAATAAAATAAATAAATAAATAAAAGAAAAGGGACAGCTTAGGTAGTTACAAATAAAATAAATGATTTCTAAATCTTCCATGGAATTATTTTATTCAATAAAGAGTACTTAAAATAAAAAAAAATAAAAAAATAAAAAAGATTATGGAATAAAGTATTCATGGTGTGTTCAAAAAAAAAAAAAAGAAGCAGCCCACTGTAGTGGCTATTCCTGGTTGTCAACTTGACTATATTTGGAATGAACTACAATCCAGAATTGGAAGGCTCACCAGTGACCCTAATCCGGAGGTTGGGAGATAGAAGTTTCTGATCTGGATCTTGGTATGGAGATCTTGAGACACAGTGGCTATTGATTCCAGAAGATTAAGACAGGGAGATCTCCGAGTTCAAGGTCATCTGGGATTAAAGGTGTGGTAGCACACACCTTTAATCTGGGCTACACCTTCTGCTGGAGACTATATAAGGACATTGGAAGAAGGGAGTCTGGTTCTCCCTCTTTCACCTGCTTGCTGTGTGGGACTAAGCAACTGCTAACTGAACCATTGTTGGGAATTAGACTGCAGACTGTAAGTCATCAATAAATTCCTTTACTATATAGAGACTATCCGTAAGTTCTGTGACTCTAGAGAACCCTGACTAATACACCCACCTAAGGTCAGCTTAATCTTAGAAGTCAGGGGCAAGGGCTTCATGCCTTTGCCATAGTTCTTATTGTAGTCTATTGTATAGTCCACCTCCCCCTTAGGCCATTGTAAATTCCTGTGTATGGGTGTAACTCAGCTATCTAAAGTTCTAAGTATCTACTCTGGTTCCTCCTTACACTACAATTTTCTTTCTTCCTAGATAATGGTAAATTCTTGCATATGGGAGTAGCTGTTATTCCAAGTGATTATGTGTGTGTGTGTGTAGGGGACCTTTCTACTAATAAGTAATGTAGTCTGCCATACCTGACTGTAATGAAGATTCTAAGTATATTTTGCTAAGCTTGCCCTAAGATTTCTAACTCTTATCCAGTAAAATACTGTAAGAAAGCATGCAAGACCCTTCACACTATCGCAGAGACAAATCTGGGGCATTCTACCTAAAGAAATGCCAAATTTCCAGGAGACTAAGTTTCCGTGAACTTTTTGCCTCAGGATAGCATCCAGGTTTCTGGGGCCTGTCACACGTGGCACTACTGGAGTGGATGTAGCAATAAACAAACCTACTTGTACTTTGTCATTCAAGCAACGGTGGCTGACATTCCCAGGCGTCATTTTCCTCCTCGGTGGCAAGCATTTAGCTGTTTGCATTTCATTATGAACACACAGCTTCTTAGTATTTTGTGTGGCAAGATGAGAAGTGTAGGCAAAGCATGTGGCCTGAATTCCGAATTTATGCAAAGACTTGCATAAATTTGCATATATCTTTGAAGACTAATTGACAAATCATGGTGGTCTATATTTGAGTATTTTGTAGGCGTTTTCTAGAAAACAGGGAAATCAAGCTTATCACTCAAGAAAAACAATTTATATTTGATCTTACAGGGGAAAAATAGGATTCTGAGACAGTCTCATAAGCCATTGTGAATTTGCCTGCTTCCTCACCACCAACAATTTATCCTTGATGATATTAGCAAGAGTTGTTGTCTTGTTCTTATACAAGGAATTGTATTAGTATTTATATTATTAATAAAATATGTAATGGGTGAATTCCCAGGATTCCCAAATCACACCTGAAAAATAATACCCATCCAAGATGTGAAACTTGACATCCAAGATGTCCTCCTCTTCCATTTGCATTCTTTATTATGAGACATAGCTTCACACTGTAGCCCAGGTACTGACTGGGTGTAACTCAGCTATCTATAGTTCTAAGTATAGATACTGGCCCGGTACTGACTGTGTGGCCCAGCTCACCTGGAGCTCAGGGCAGCTCTCTAGTCCTGGGATTCTAGATGTGAGCCTCTGTACCCAGATGGGTCAATGGCTTTTTAGTTCAACAGAATATAAAGAAACTTCATCCAGAGACTTAAGGAAAGGCCATCCAGAGACTGCCCCACCTGGGGATCCATCCCACATGCAGACACCAAACCTAGACACTATTGCTGATGCCAAGAAGTG
>NC_034593.1:111566934-111569993 GCF_900095145.1 Mus pahari | reverse complement strand
CTCCCTCTAAATTCATGGGCTCTTGTTCTTTAATTGTTAACATGCAAGCGCACACATGTAAGTCCATTTCATATTGCTCATGTGTGTGTGTGTATGTGTGTGTGTGTGTGTGTGTGTGTGTGTGTGTGTGTATGTGTATGTATGTATGTATGTATGCCCAGCAACTCAGTATTAGATAACTAGCTATAGGCTCATCCCTGAGGAAGACTGAACTCCCCTTTTCAGCAGTCATTAGTTGCCTGTAGCCCTTCATCTACCAGTGGGGCCTCGTGATCCACACGGCACATTAACAGCAGTATGGCTGCTCCGATAACTGATTTCTTATTAACAAGATACAGAGACTGAGGCAGCATACACAAGCCTGTGGCGGTCTAAGCCAGATGGGGTCCCAAGGCTGAGAGGGAAATAGATACACTCCCCCACCCCCCCAATCCCTAACCCAGATGCCATCTCCAACCGATGATAACTACCCACCAAGAAAAATTATTTTTTTCTCACAGATTATGTAAGCCATACTTAAGGGCTGGCCCCATGTCCAGCAGTAGTTGGCCCACAAACTCAAGGGTATTCCAGTGTCTTCTGCCCCTTTGTTTGGCCTTTAAAAAAAAATCTTACTGGTCTTTGGTTATATATTATAGTTCCTGATTTGTCTTTTCATGACATTGCTGTGTGTGCAAATGTGTGTCGCTGCACCTGCATGTGTTTCTTGTGCTGTTTCGGTTCTGTTTTTCCCCCTCTTTGTTTGTTTGTTTTGTCCTATTCTGGTTTGTTTTTTATTTTACTTTTTAAAATGTATATTTGATTTCTAATGAGAGAGAGAAAGAAAGGGTATGGATTTAGGAAGGTGGGGAGGTGGGAGGAATCTGGGAAGAACTGGGTTGGGGAGGGAAACTGTAATTAGAACATATTGGTTTCAGTTAGGGTTTTACTGCTGTGAACAGACACCATGACCAAGGCAACTCTTATAAGGACAACGTTTAATTGGGGCTGGCTTACGGGTACAGAGGTTCAGTTCATTATCATCAAGGTGGGAACATGACAGCATCCAGGGCAGACATGGTGCAGAAGTTGCTGAGAGTTCTGCATCTTCATCTGAAGGATGCTAGCAGAATACTGGCTTCCAGGCAGCTAGGTTGAGGGTCTTAAAGCCCATGCCCACAGTGACACACCTACTCCAACAAGGCCACACCTTCTAATAGTGCCACTCCCTGGGCCAAGCATCACAAATACAAAACATAATATTGTATTGAAAAAATGTTTTTTCAATAAAAAAGGAATTGAAAACACTCAATATGAAAAATTATTTAGTAACAGGTTGTGCATCCAGTGGGCAAATATGAATTGAGGCTTAGAAAACCCAAATAATGAGTTCTGCTCCCACCTTTTCCTTATCAATTCCAACTAAATGGACTGTTTATTAAGTTAATCCTTTATAAGTTTTAGTCACAGTCCCCCACCTTACCCCTGGGTAGAATCCATGCCCACATGCAGGCTCTGCCACTGAGCCACATCCCTGGGCACGTGTGCATTGTTTTTTCTTAATACATGCTTTTTAAAAATGATCTCTTTAAAAACTACTTTCCTCCCACATTCTGTGTGAATATTTATTTAAAAAAGAATCTTCCTATATAGTTTAAAACCTCTGTGCAATCTTTCATAATTTAATGCAATAAAAAAAAATGTATGCCCAGGGATATACTCAGCACAGACAGTGTTTTCTGAAAGAGCTAAGACGTTTACATTCTCAGGAAGGAATGAGAGGTGAAGAATACCATTCCATGTTTGTAGCTGTGGGCTCTGTAACGCCTTGGCTTCGTCTCCCTGCACGGCGGCTGCCTTGCTGCTGCTGCTGGTTTTCTGCCTGTGGGGTAGCCTTGGTGTGCAGTTTCCTAAGCTCTCAGCCCCTGGATTGAAGGCCTCAATCCCGACACCGTTATTGTTCTAGGAATGTTTCCAGAGTGGTCACCAGGCATGCATTTGACTTTTATGGTGACTTATTCAAGAAATATCACACAGAAATTGTTGACAAGTCTGGAAGGGTGGAGTTTGGGAAGGGCCTGCAGTTAGTGACCTCAAAAATGGGGAGGAACTGTCTGCCTAAGGGATTGGTAGCCCTTGGCTTAATAAGGAAAGCAAGGAGCTGAAGCGAACCTCCGATCTCAGCTGGCTCCAGTTCTCAGTAACAGCCATGGAACCGAGGAACCAGAAAAGGATCGTCCAGTAGACTAGCACCAGCCAAACGGAGGCCGCACAAGTGAATGACTCTCTGCTTAGCTCAGTTCCAAATAAAAATTTCAGCCCAGAATGGAGACTCAGACTTAAAATCTTAGCACATAGGAAGAGGAGGCAGGAAGATCAGGAGTTCAAGGCCAGCGTGGGTTACAAGAGATCCTGTTTCATAATAGATACATAGATAGGTAGAAAGATAGATAGGCAGGTAGATAGATAGGTAGGTAGATAGATAGATAGATAGATAGATAGATAGATAGATAGATAGATAGATAGATAGATAGATGATAGACAGACAAGTGTACCTGCTGTGGTGCACTCCTTGGCTGAGGAGTGCCTGGGAAAACTGAATTTGTTTTATCAGCTTCTCTCTCTCTCTCTCTCTCTCTCTCTCTCTCTCTCTCTCTCTCTCTCTCACACACACACACACACACACACACACAGTACACTGGAAAGGTGAGGCAAGAGTGGAACCGTCTCATTCCTTTGCCAGACATCTGCCCTGACAGGTCATTTACCCTGTTCTGTGCTATCCAGAGTGGGTTTGC
The DNA here is from genome assembly GCF_900095145.1 of Mus pahari. NCBI lineage: Eukaryota > Metazoa > Chordata > Mammalia > Rodentia > Muridae > Mus > Mus pahari. The sequence continues at coordinate 111,567,216 of NC_034593.1, read as the reverse complement.
TTCTCGCACTGAAGATGTCACTTGATTTCTCTTTTACTCTGCCTGCTATCCTTTCCTTTCAGACAATATATTTTGTTCATATTCCTTCCCCAACCCCAACTGCTACCAGATCCAGCTTTGTTGCCTTTCTCTCTCTCTCTCAAAGAAAAGAGAGAGAGAGAGAGAGAGAGAGAGAGAGAGAGAGAGAGAGAGAGAGAGAGAGAGAAAGGAAGGAAGGAAGGAAGGAAGGAGGAAAGAAAGAAAGAAAGAAAGAAAGAAAGAAAGAAAGAAAGAAAGAAAGAA
>NC_034593.1:111532240-111566924 GCF_900095145.1 Mus pahari | reverse complement strand
AGAGAAAGGAAGGAAGGAAGGAAGGAAGGAGGAAAGAAAGAAAGAAAGAAAGAAAGAAAGAAAGAAAGAAAGAAAGAAAGAAAGAAAGAAAGAGAAAAACAATACCCCCCCCCATCAAACCAATTTTAAAAAGAAAACAAAGTAAAACTGGTCTTTTAGGACAGCAGCATGGCAAGGAAACTATTGCTATTGCTATTCTTTTTGAGGCAGCGTCTCACTCACAGGAATCCTTCTGCCTCAGACCCCAGAGTTCCGGGATTACAGGGGTGCCTGTCTTTTCCGTGCCTCTTGAGGCATAATAGTTCTGATTTGCAGACAAACATGGAGGTCAGTGAAGCAGAGCCACCGTAGTTAGTTGGGAATGCAGCGTGCACACGCTGAAGGAATGTTGATGACATCGTCGCTGGAGCCCCTGCTTACTCAGACTCCGGTAAAAGCTCCACTCGACAGCCGCCAGCGCCGTGATGAACTGCACGCTTTCCCGATGAACACTGCATGCTTGCACGACAGACAACTCTGTAGTGCTGGGGACTTGTTTATCTCCTAGGAATCAGTTTTTCATTGTGCTCTGCAAGCTCATAAAGCCTGCTGAAACCTCTGACGTTTGATTGTTGAGAGAGGGAACCTCTGACTAAGACTGGACCGTGAAGGGTACAGAATCCAGAATCCATCCCAACGCTCTGTGGCCTGGACACCCTTAGGCCTAAAGACTCAAGTTGACAGTACATAGTGTTGGAACACAGCAAAAGTTAAGGCCGTGGAACAGACTGACAGGAATTCGAACTATCTAGACCAGAGAGCAGAGCCATTGCCAAATCAAAGTCCAGAAGACCCAGAGGGAGACAGTAGCCCTTGTTTCTTGTTCCCCACGCTCTTTGAACTCTTGCTAGCTAGTGTCTTCTCTTGACCAACCAAGAGCCAACATGCAAAGGAGCCCAGCTTATCAGTTTCCAGGGCCACTGCACAGGGGAGCTAGAAAATGGCCCGGAAGGGTAGACTGAGGTTAACAATACAGCAATTCAGCAGGACCACAGTTACACAGGATGCTAGCCCTCAGCATCTGTGGCGCTAATGGGACACCTCTGCCATTATGCTACTGTTCTGTAGTCCCTTCTAGGTTTGTAGTCACTTGGTTTTCTGGTACAGTTGGTGGCAGGCCTTATATCCAGGGCTATTATTTCTTTTTTTTATTATTATTATTTTTAATTATCACCATTTTGCCTTTTTTCTAAAATTCGCCCATAATTCCATGTCCTATTTTTTTTATTGGTGTTGGTGGTTTGTTTGTCTGTCTGTCTGGTTGATTGGTTGGTTTATTTTTGTTTTGAAACAGGGTCTATCTAGGTAGCCCTAGCTGACCTGGAACAATCGATGTAGAACAAAACTGGCTGAAAGTGCATTTGCCATCATGCCTGGCTGAACGGTTCATTTTAATCAAAGATTTCTTCCTTGGACTTACCTTAATATCCTAGTCACATGCTTTTCTTGGGTGCTGGGGGCTTTCAGCATTTCATGTTTCTGCATTACTATCTGCAACATCAGTTTCCTGCAATCAGTATCCCAAGCTGCTAGGACCACTTCCTGCATCCATAGAAATATCCAGTGTCTTCCTCCTTTTTCCCCACTCTTTTTTTTTTTTTTTTTTTTTTTTTTTTTTATATTTTTTTTTTTTTTTTTTTTTAATTCTGGCTTTTTCACTATGGTTCGTTTTGCCCATTTCCTATTTCCTTACAATAGTATGAAGTAAATGCTGTTATTGTGTAATTCATAAATTGTGTGTGTGTACATGTGTGTGCATGTGTGTGCATGTGTGTGCGTGCCCGTGTGTGAAGTCAGGGTTGGATTTAGAGTTTCCAGATCTCCAGGCCTTCTCCTTTAGAGAAGGTGGCACAGTCTCTGTCCATTGTGTGATTCTATTGCCTCCTTTTTTTCCCCCTCCTCCTCCATCTCTCAGATTCGAAGCCAGAGCAAGGCATCGGGCTCCGGGCTGCGTGAGGGGGATGAAGTGGTGTCCATCAATGGAAACCCCTGTGCAGACCTTACCTACCCTGAAGTCATCAAGCTTATGGAAGGCATAACCGACTCTCTGCACTTGCTTATTAAAAGGTAAAGCAAGTCTGTTGGAAGAGTTATTTGTTCCTTAAAGTTAAGTGGTTGTAATTCTAGAGACCATGCATGTAGACAGTTATGAGGAAACTGGTAGTGCTGTGCAGAAATCAGGACGGGTACACAGACCGCCACAGTGTTGAAAGCAAGTGGTTCCCGTTCAGTGGGGCTTTCTGGCTAGTTGAGAATTAACTTGAAAATCTTTGTTCCGGGTATTTTGTTGAAAAACTTCGGTATTTTAGACCACATCTTCAGTGTATGAACCATAGCGTTACCTTTTCCGAGGTGAGGGGTTTCTGTAAGTTCAGGATTATAATTCTTAGATCCAAAGATGAATTGAAAATGACTGAGCACAAAATAGTTGACTGATGTAATAATTTTTCATACAAAGATGAAGCCTCCAGGGGTGGAGCCCAAAAAGCTTATCAGTAAATTTTCTCTGTTCAGGATGCCAATAAAACCATATTTGGGTAAGGAGTGGCAGGCTAGATAAAGACTTGGTGCTGTCAAAGCATTGCTTTCAGTGCAGAAGACCCCTCACCCGTGTGGTATACGAGTCCACCTGTGTGCAGTGTGTATAGGAATGCATGTTCATTGTATATAAATATTGTTCATTGTATATAAATATTTGCTTTCAAGCTCTTGGGATCCCACATACTTATAATGTTGCCCTTTGCTTTTTTTAAAGTACCCAGTAAAAAAAGTAACTATTTAGAAACCAAACAAACAGAAATAAACCAAAAACTGTAGGAGGAACTTGCTCTGAGAGCCTACATTTGCCCCAGGTCTGTGTAAGACTTCTAAACATTTGTAGCATTCCAGGGCCCCTCTCTGTAAATAGTCTACGTGTAAAGGGGCCTCAATCTCTTCTACTTTGTCCTCCCTTCTTGTCCTTACTGACGTAATGAGGCCAGTTTCTCTGGAACACACACTTGTCTGCAACATGTCCTTCTGGCTCCAGTTTCCATTATGATATTATCACAGGAGGAAAAAGAAATGGTTTCAAGCTCCAACTTAGGTACCTACCCCATTTTAGAAACAAATAGACTTGCTCTCTGCCGCTCTGAACAGAGAGACTCACGCTGTGTTTTGTCTTTCTCTTAAGTATTTTGAATTTCTAAGATACAGTTAAGTGGGCTGCAGAGAGGGGTCAGTGGTCAAGAGCACCTGCTGCTCTTGCAGAGACATGAATTTAATTCTCAGTACCCACATGGCATCTCTAAACCGTCTGGCAGGCCAATCGTACAGGATCTCATGCCCTCTTCTGACTTTCAGGGTCTCCAGGCATGAATGCGGTACAGGCAGGCAAAACACTTACACACATTTAAAAAAAAAAAAAGGAATCAATCAACATTTTTAAAAAGAAATAGATAACCAATGAGATTCGGATGAAATATACAGTCTCTGAGCCCCAGAGACACCCCTGTGTCTCTCCGTGTCTGTGTTTCGAAAGCTAGGGGCCCTCAGGCCTATCACAGATAACTATCTTCAGAGGACTAGAGTTTGACTTAATTACCCAGAGAGGGCTGACAAACCCTATTTAAAAACAAAATGCATACCAGGCAGTGGTGCCACAAGCCTTTAATCCCAGCACTTGGGAGGCAGAGGCAGGCAGATTTCTGAGTTGGAGGCCAGCCTGGTCTACAGAGTGAGTTCCAGGACAGCCAGGGATACACAGAGAAACCCTGTCTCAAAAAAAAAAAAAAAAAAAAACAAAACAAAATAAGCAAACAAACAAACAAAAATACAGCCCTGCCTTTTAATACCAAATCTTCATTACCTTAGATTTGTATTAAAACCACAAGAAATCATAAGCAAATAATTTTCTAATTGTCCATATTGGGAGACTGAGTACCCGTGTGTACATACCTCCAGTACCTGTATGTACATATCTCCCAGGTGTGCATATCTCCCCCTCATGTCTTTATAATTTTTTTATCCTATGTTTCCATTTCATTTCAACTCCCAAAAATATATTAGCACTGGGCCTGTTGCCTCTATCCCAGTCTATAAGGCAAGAGTCAATACTACTCCTTTCGCAGAAGCATAATTAATGAATAAAATAATTCAAAGTTATTTCAGCTATCCTTATCCCGAAGTCTGCAAGATTACCTATCTTGGGCTTTGGCACTCCCAAATTTAGTTGGTTTTTTTGTTTCTTTGGTTGGTTGGGATTTTTTTTTTGTTATTTATTTATTTATTATATGTTATTTATTTATTATATATTATACTGCAGCTGTCTTCAGACACACCAAAAGAGGGCATCAGATCTCATTATGGATGGTTGTGAGCCATCATGTGGTTGCTAGGATTTGAACTCATGACCTTCAGAAGAGCAGTCGGTGCTCTTAACTACTGAGTCATCTCTCCAGCCCCCAGATTTAGTTTAACGGAACTATTTATCATTTCCTACATAGGCTTGAAGTACCTGGACCTGCAAGCTCATGCCTACAATCCAAACACTTGGGAGGCAATGACAGGAGGGTCTTCATGACTTGGAGTCTAGGCTACAGAGTGAATGCCAGGCCCTCTTAGTCTACAGTGTAAGATTCTGTCTCAAAAAGTAAAACGAAGACTAGCCTAACCTGCTAACAACGTGTTTTAAAAAGTCATTTTTAAATAGCAAATCATTAGGAAGCTTCTGAGGTAACTTGCACAGAGAAAGAAACAGCGGCTTTTATTTGTGTCATGTTCTTCCAAATGCAGTCAAAAATCACAGTTAGAGGTAAACATATTGTACCTTGGCCTGTGATTCCACTTGCACATAATTCTAGAGTAAAATTCCTTTGAGTAGAAGAGATGTAAGATCATCTGCCCTTGCGTGGATGATCCCTGCACTGGTTAGAATCCATCCCAAGGGAGCAAGAGGGGGAAAGAGAACCCTTGCTGCTGCTTGAAACATTGACAAGTGTGGGAGAGGAAGGCACGTCCTACAGCCAGTCTGCAAATGACACTTTTCTCATAGATGGTCTCAGAGCTCCGGGATTTAGAAAGAAGTTATTTGACTCCTGAACTGACGTTGCTTCTCACAAACCCAAAGATGCAAACCTGACTGTGAATGGGTAGGTTTGCCTCAGAGGAGACTGTGGAATAATAGCTTTGGTCTCCTTAGCAGAGATAAAGAAACAGTCTGAGAACAAAGACTCTACAAGTATAGTGCTGCTGGTGGCAAACACAGGTAGAAGGGAAGACGCCTCAGAGTATGACTACCCCATGGCTTAGCAAACCATCTCAGCCTAGGAAGGGTGGGTCTGTGAACAGGCTGTGGTCCCAGTACCACAGATTGCCCTTTGCACAGGCACGTTGGGGTCTACTGTGCTCACTAGTGCTTAGAAATGGGCTTCTGTTTCATTCTTTCAAGAATACACCATGTCTAAAAATTGCATTTTTGTTTGATCTGAAGCCCTGAATGTGTCTATGAGACTTGATAATATCTACTCCATAGGACACTGGGAGTTCCTGGGCATCAATAGTAAATATAGTTTGTTGGGAAAACCCAATTTCAAATAAGGGACACACATAGCTACACCCTGTGCTTTTTACAATCAAGGCAGGGTTGGGGATGAGTTCCGATTTCAAAGCTTTTTGTAAGCACTTTTCTTGTACTTGAAAGAAAATCTTATCTCAAAGCTCTTTAGCAGCCCTGAAATGTTCTAGCAAGTTCTGTTTTCTAATATGTTGAAGTTATTGGGGGGGATTTTTGTTGTATCTTCCACGAGACATCATATAAGTTGGGGAAAATTCTTTGGCAGGTGGGAGACCCACTGACTAACTGTTAGGAATTACTTTTGTGTGCAGACCCTCTAGTGGAACAAGTGAGACTTTGGATTCTGAATCAGAAAATACAAACCATCAGCATCCTACACATGAGGGGCCCATGGAAAGTACCACCCTGCAGATTCAGCAAGGCACTGAGACTCAGGGGAAAGTCGCCTTTCTCGCTCCAGTCCAGACTAAAGTTCCCCTAACTGAGGACCAAGGCAATGCCTGGGGTTGTGCAGAATGTCCAAAAGAAGAACAAGTTCCCCTGATGCTCGGCTCTCAAGAAGGACAATTGGTAGAAGAGGTCATCTTAAGGAAAAAGGCAGAAGCAGGCCAGCCAGGCCATGTGGTTGAGCTTCAGCTGTCCCTCTCAAAGGAAAGCCATCAATGCACCAGTGGCCCTATAGTGACTCTCCAGGGAAATGAAAAATTCAAGTCTTCAGACCCAGACTGGAGCTCACAACATGAGAGAACTGTCCACATAAATTCGATCCCTGCTCCTGAGAAAGCAGACACTGCTCTGACGTCCAGCACCACAGTCCAGACCTCCAGTGGCCGGGAGTTGAGAGTGATCCAGGGAGGAGACCCAGGAGGCGCAGGGCTGCCCCAGGTGGAAGTGATTCTAGACTGCTCTGACAGGCTGAAGGCTGAAGAGTGCAGGCTGCAGACAGGAAGGGGGTGTGTGGCTTCTCCCGTGGAAGGAGGGCGGTCAGAAGCGCCTCCTTCTCTGGTCTCCTTTGCTGTCTCGTCAGAAGGCACTGAGCACGGGGAAGATCAACTCTCGGGAAAGGATCACCGCAGACCACACAAGCACCGGGCACGCCATGCTCGTAAGTCCTGCCATGGTTGGGGCGGGTGTCAGGGGAGTTGGGGTTTTAGTGTGTTTTACTAGCTGGACTGTATGCAATTTTTTTTTTTTTTTAAAAAAAGAGTTTTCTCATGCCTTTTTCTATCTTTGATGTTTATCTAATGTACACAATAATAAATATAAATAGTGTGGGGAATACCAGTTTTTTAAATTAGAAGCAGTAAATTTGAACTTCATACTATACTCAAATGTTTTTCATAAACTTTATTTTATGCCTAAATGTTTTTCATCAACTTCATTTTATCCCCAAAGATGCAGGGACTGTTAAAGAAATATGAAATACGCCCCTCTTACTTGTTGAAGAATGTTATGGCATTTCGTGTTAAAATACTTTAAGAGGATTGGAAGCGATGTGGACTCAGTTTAAATGACAAAAACAATTCCCCCTCCTGAGGTGCCTTTAACACAGTTTCCACGCTGATATTAAAAGCAGAGCTTCATTTTGGGAAGGAAAAAAAAAAAAAAACCACCAACCATTCTGTGGCTTGATGATGCTTGCAGAAGTGTTTGACAGACAAGGGCAAGTGTGATGCCCAGCAGTTACACGATCTGATCCTTGCTGTTGTGTAAGCCTCACTAGGTGGCAGAGCGCTCACCACCTTCCAGACTCAAGTCTCCGGGGCCATGTGCGGCAGGCAGCTCTGCAGTCCAAGTTCTCCCCCAGGAAATGTGCTTAGTGCAAGACCTCTGCTGGCTTTTCTCTTATCTAGAGGACGAAGGTCACAAACGGAAGGAGGTCAAGAACTATAGCTTAAGTGCCATTATTATTTGTTTTCTTTCATAGACACCATTCTTTTTCTTTATTTTACAAACTTGAGCGTTTCCTCTGAGGATGCAGGAGCTGACTGGTACACATATGCAGTGAGCTTGGGTCCTCGGAATCGCACATTGGCCTTCTAGCCCCTGTTGTCCTTTGGGTGTCTATTTTTAGCACAGCCATTTGTAGCTCTGTTAGCAAGTGCCGGTGGCCACTCCTCCTGCTTTAGGCACCTCACATATATAGCATATTAAACCTGAGCATTATGACAGCATGTGCATATTTCACATGGTGGCCCTGAACAGACAGCTGTGCAGTTGTTACTGTCAGTGTAATAGCAAGCTGTAACGTCACTAGTCAAAAAAGAAATCATATTTAAGACTGCCCAGATTTTGAGCCCTTTTGTCTGTACAAAATTTGATCACCAGATAAATATCCATTTGGTTTCTCTAAAATGATTTGCTCTCATTTTATTTTATTTTATTTTATTTTATTTTATTTTATTTTATTGTTGTTGAATTAACCAAGTCTGACTTTAACAACAAGAACTAATTTCAATCATGAAATATCTAATTTTCTGATATCTTCCTTTAACTCAGGATATGATAAAAATTTATTTGTGGATCGTACTCATTCAAGTGATTGAATCAGTTGATTCTACAAACTAACTTGACATTAATTTGCTTTTTATAATACATTGAAAATATAAACTTCTGCCATTTTAAGACTGCCAAGTTCTTTTTTTTAATGGCACAATTGCTACCTCAGTTTCAATGTTGGTTTAAGAGACCTCAAGTCATTTAATTTTTAAATTTTCTCAAGGTTTCCATTTGTTCTTTCTGAAACTTAAGCAGGATTATATTTGCAAGAGCCGGTTAATTTACAGAGTTGTGTAGATAGGGTCCAACCTAGACTTTCACAATGTTCTAGTATGCTGAAATACAACTAATTATTAACTCAGAACTGTCAATTATCCGGTAGTATGGGTTCATATTAATTCAGTAACTCAGTGGGAAGATTTGAGGTGGTTGTCAAAGTAAAAAAGAAGAAACTTAAAAATGTAAGTGCATTGCATTAAAATATTCAGTTTTAACATTTCACATTCAAATATGGCAGGACTAAGTGCATCTTGTTTTCAAAATGTATTAGGTTCCTAAAGTATTTTCGTTTTAATACGATCATAGCCTATTAACTGGCAGTTCCAAGCCTAATTTTTTTTATTAAAGCTTATAATCTGGAAGTGTGTAGGGGAGAGTGATCTGTGTTCTAAGTCAGCACATCTAAAGCTGTGTTAATTGGAGTAAATGGGACAGGATGTCGTTCTATGCTAGACATCACTATTTTATAAGTGCAAATTTGAAATGAAGTAAAAAGTGGTGTAGTCCCTAGGTCATGTGCACTTCCAGAACACAGGGAGGGTGCGGGGCAGGATGAATGAATGAAAATTAAATAAATGAATTAGATCTCTTCAAATTTCAGTGCCCAATTATGTCTTTATATATTCATTATTCATTTTCTCCATTGGGAATCAATTTCTGTGCAATGTTCCTTGCATTCATCAATTCAGTACAATTTGTGTGCTTTCCCCAGGGCTCAGGAGGAGTGAAAGTCTATCTGAAAAGCAAGTGAAGGAAGCGAAGTCTAAATGCAAAAGCATCGCCCTTCTCCTAACGGATGCTCCCAACCCAAACTCCAAGGGGGTGTTGATGTTTAAGAAGCGGAGGCGGAGGGCCCGGAAGTACACCCTAGTCAGTTACGGTACTGGCGAGCTTGAGCGAGAGGAGGAGGAGGAGGAGGACCAGGAAGCAGGTGACAAGGACGAGATAAGTGACGTTGCATTTCTTGGAACCAGTGAGTCGGAAGTGGATGAAGAGTTGCTGTCTGACATTGACGACAACACCCAAGTTGTGAACTTTGATTGGGATTCTGGACTGGTGGACATTGAAAAGAGACTCAACCGAGGGGACAAGATGGAGATGTTGCCAGATACCACAGGCAAGGGCGCGCTCATGTTTGCCAAGAGGAGAGAGAGGATGGAACAGTTCACAGCCCAAAATGAAGAGGAGAAGACAGGTGGGATGGCAGGCGGAGGACCGGATGCCCTCCAGACGGACGGTCTGAGAACCATGACTTCTTATCAGCGAAAAGAAGAATCGGTAAGAATGCAGAGCTCTGTGAGCGAAAGTTCCTTCCAGATGGGACGTAGTCTTGCCAGTGTGCCACAACAGAATGGCTTCAGTGGAGTGTCAGAGACAGCAGGGGCCCAGAGGGTGATCCCTATGAACAGAACCGCCAAACCCTTCCTGGGATCTATGAACCAGCCAGCAGCACCATTCTCCCCAACTCGGAGTGTGACAAGTCCCATCTCTGACTTCCCCGCTCCGCCACCATACTCTGCGGTCTCGCCTCCACCGGAAGCCTTCTCCAGGGGGATATCAAGCCCAGTGGCTGGCCCAGCACAGCCCCCTCCATGGCCCCAGCCTGCTCCGTGGTCACAACCAGCCTTCTATGATTCATCTGAACAAATAGCTTCCCGCGACGAGAGGATCGCAGTGCCGGCCAAAAGAACGGGAATACTGCAGGAAGCCAAAAGACGAGGCACAACAAAACCCATGTTTACTTTCAAAGAAACCAAAGTAAGCCCCAACCCCGAACTCCTATCACTTCTTCAAAATGCAGAAGGCAAGCGAGGCACTGGAGGGGACTCTGGGCCGGAAGAAGATTACCTCAGTTTAGGCGCAGAGGCTTGTAACTTCATGCAGAGTTCTGCCAAACAAAAGACCCCACCTCCTGTCGCTCCTAAGCCTGCAGTCAAGTCCTCCTCTTCCTCCCAACCAGTAGCCCCAGTTTCTCCAGTCTGGTCTCCAGGAGTGGCTCCAGCCCAGCGTCCTGCCTTCTCCACATCAAATCCACCGAACCCACCACAGGTCACTGCTGTGTCCTCCATCAAAATAGCCCAGCCTACCGCCCCTCCTGCCCGGCCCGCGAGTGCGCTGAACCTGGCTGGTCCTTTCAAAGGTCCCCAAGCAGTAGTGGTCAGTCATAACTACACGCCCAAGCCATCAGCACCCACACCATTAGTAAATGCTGCTCCTGCTGGTGCAGGGGGACCATCCAATGAGCTTCCTGGAATGAGTGGGAAAGGAGCCCAACTCTTCGCTAAAAGGCAGTCTAGGATGGAGAAGTATGTGGTAGATTCCGACACAGTGCAGGCCCACACAGCTCGGGCCCAGTCTCCCACTCCATCCCTGCCCGCCAGTTGGAAGTACTCCTCCAATGTCCGAGCCCCTCCTCCTGTAGCCTACAATCCTATCCATTCCCCCTCTTACCCACTGGCTGCTATCAAGTCTCAACCACCGGGTGCCCAGGCTTCCAAAACGAGCAAGAAAAAGGGCAAGAAACCTCTTAACACTTTGGATGTCATGAAGCACCAACCATATCAGCTCAATGCGTCTTTGTTTACCTTTCAACCCCCTGATTCAAAGGACGGCCTCCCTCAAAAGTCAACAGTCAAGGTCAGTTCAGCCCCGGCCATGAAGCAAGCCCTTCCTCCCCGGCAGGTGGATGTTGGGTCTCCCACAAATGCGCAGGCTTCTTCTGTGTACTCGGTACCGGCTTATACCTCTCAGCCCAACTTCTTTGCGGAGGCCACCTCACCAGTCAGCGCATCCCCGGTGCCTGTGAGTGTCCCCACCTCTCCAAAGCAAGAATCGACCTCCACATCCTATTTTGTGGCTCCAAGGCCGAAGTTCTCAGCCAAAAAAAGCGGGGTCACAGTTCAGGTGTGGAAACCGTCAGTTGTGGAAGAGTGATCTTGTAGCTGAAGTTGAGTGTCCACTTTGCTTGAAATGAATCGTTTGCAGTGTTGAGTCCCCAAGGATGCTTAGCAGATCCTCACCTTACTTAATTTCAGATATATTTACCTCCCAATCTGGGTCCAAGAAGCATAATAATATGTTTTTGGGTCAAAACCCCAACTCAGTTGGACTTAAAATAATATATTTATTTTCTTTGCACACTTCAAACTATCTGTGATATCCCAAAATAGGCATGTGCAGATACATTAAGCAAGCAGGATACTTAGGATTTATGCTTTTGCCATAAGACAGTGGTCAGTGTGACCAAGCTTGGGGACACAGCCTTTATGTAATACACCAGCTGTGCTCCCATAGTGAAGGGTGAACGTAGTGAAAATACACCGTGACACCGCGATGGCTGGAATCCCCTTCGTTAGCTCTATTCTTGGTATTAAGGAAATAGGAAATCTCTCAAAGGCAGGAAGGGCTCTGCTCAACCACCTCAGAGGCCTGTTTGCTGCCATCAAGAAGGTACTCCGAGACTTGCTAGGGTTTATATAGCTTATCAATATGTTGTAAGGAAGATCTTAGGCACAGGGCACTAAGTCTGTACTAGACCCTTTACTAGATGTCCTCACATACACTGGCTCACTTCAGAAGACACAGTTGAAGTAACTAGCATCGGGAGAGGAAGCTTATTATCTTTAGAAATGGATTCTCATGGTCCCTTCCTGTTCCTTAAGGAACCATGGAGCAGTTTCTCCTATTGCTGGAGAAAGCCCCGAGGCAGAGTAGCTCAGTAGAATGGAGAAACATCCAAAGGAGAATGGACACAAAGTAACTCCTGGCTATTGTTTTACTCTGAGAAGCCACACAGTCGGGTTACTGACCACTGGAGCATGCAGACAAAGCAAGCACTGTTGAGAGCCTCTCTGGGTGACCTCCCAGATGTTTTGTTTTTTTTTTTCCTGTGTTCACTTTGCTCTTCTGCTTCCTCCACTGTCCCTTGCAATTCTATTCTTGCACCTTCATTTTCTTGTTTCTATTTGATGAGCCAGCATAGTTTGAAGAAGGTTACCTTGTAAATTTGGATTGGTTACACGCCATGGTGTCATCCAGCTGGCCGTGAGGTTAGTAATGTTACTGATGGCAGACCTGAAGACCTTTCTCATATCTATTTTAAGCCTGAGTGGAACCAAACATGGAAAATCTTCCACGTGAGTTAGTGGAGGGAAGCGCAAAGAATCACCACCACGCCAGGGGAAGCCCGCTTTGCACAGGCGATGTCTAGAGACTTCCTGTAAAGACTTTGCTGGTTTGGGGGTGCACAGTGCCATTTCCTTCTCAAGATATCTGCGTTCCTGTCTTCTGCTGCCAATACCCTTCTGCTGTATTCCACTATCCTATTAAAATATTACCTTCTTCTTTATCTGCTCATTGTATGTGTTTTGTAAAGGCTTCATGTATGACTTTGCTCTGATCTTAATCGTTTCTCTAATATTTCTCTTATAGCATCTGAATTTCCCTTTGGAGACCATCTATTTCTTTCAGGGAGCATCCACTGTGAAATTGTCAGTTTTAGGTATTCCCAAAACATAATGAGAGGTGGGTCAGCTTCAGAGCGAAGCTGGACTGCACTGCTTTTCTATGACCCTCCTGCCATTGCATTTGATGGAGATACAACCGCAGGGAGTGATTTTGTCTCCATTTGCCTTTATGGAAATCAATCAGGAGGATTCTTGCAGGACGCAGGAGCAACCAGTCCCTTATACAATAGTACTTGTGTCACTCACTGCCTTCATAGGCAGTTTATTAAGTTCTCTCTCTCTCTCTCTCTCTCTCTCTCTCTCTCTGTGTGTGTGTGTGTGTGTGTGTGTGTGTATTTTATGAAATAACCAAAGATTCTTTCTTCATATGAAACAAGAAAAAGGGTAATTTTTTTTTATAACTTTGCTTTGGTTTTTTTTGTTGTTGTTGTTGTTGTTTTGTTTGTCAGTTTTTTGATTTTTGGATTTTTTCTTTCATTTTTGTGGGGTTTTTGTTTTGTTTTGATTTTTTTTGAGACTAGGTTTCTCTGTATAACCCTGGCTATCTGGGAACTCACTCTGTAGACCAGGTTGGCCTTCAACTCAGAGATTCATCTACATCTGCCTCCCGAGTACTGATTCAAGGTGTGTACCACCATGATGTGGCATAACTTTGCATTCTTAACATAGCATAAGTTAGACGAAAGACATAGAACTTATATGGCCACTCTGCCACCCAGCCAACAGGTAGTTATCTTGAAATCATTAGTTCAAAAGTACCCTTATTATTAGTGACTCAGAAGTACCCTCGGTTATGCAGTGGTTTGTGGCATGCAGCAATGAGAAGTGTCCTTAGTCTGTTCCCTATTGTCACATGGCATTATCAGAGACACTACTTACATTCATAACTAAAGACATGGCTAATACAACTATGCCATCTTTTTATCTAGGGATGGTTTGTGGGTCTAGAAAAATCTCTAAGGGATATGTCAAGCAAACAGACACAGTGTCTACAGTTTTTACCAGAACGTAGCAGCAGGGCCTCATCCAGGACTACAGGGTCCATGGGTAGACACTAAATTGAATTCTCCGAGGGACTAAGCATGGGAAAGAAAAACCTAAGCCAACTCCCTGAGGTAGATAGGCCTTCCTCCTCCAAGGAGCTGCACTCGCCACCCCTCAGTTGGAGTTACAGCAGGGATGGCCCAGTGGCAGAAGGAGGTTAGAACCCTGGCTCCAACTGTTGCTCCGTCCACTGTCAAATCTGAGTCCTGACTTTGCTTTAGGCGAAGGTTGTTGGGGTAGTTGGCTGGCTGGCTGGGGAGTCCAGCAAAAGCAGTTTCTATTTTCCTTTCCTTTTTATTCTCAGTTGGTTGGTTTTGCTTGCTCCTTCCCTCCTCCCTTCACCTTTCGTAATTCATGAAGTCCATTTCTGTTGTCAACAACAACAGCGATAATGAATCCCCGAGGGTGCCTCGTGTTGAGTACCTGAGGACCTGTACCCAGAGGGATCCACTACATGCTTTCTCCACTGAGGGAATCCCAGCCACAGCTGAAGGACTGTGCTAAATTCTCCTTCTGAGAGGCTCAAGCCTCTCTTCCCAGCAGGAACAAGGCACTGTGGGCATGTGATATGAAGATTCCAGGAGGCAGGCAGGTAGCATGGAGATACAAGCCCAGCATTTGCCCCTGTTTTTTGGAGGAACTACATTGACACCATGACCTAAGAACACTCACTACCCTGTCTCTAATACTGCGATCATAAACAAGTTCTGTTTTGAGAGCAAATAATACAGAGTGTATGTATTTAGACTATCCACGGTCACATTTTTAGAGCTATGTTTTATAATGCACATTTGGATGATCATTCTCGAACTCGTAAACTGCTATCATGTACAGTGATTGTTGACAATACCACGTATCAACAATCCCATTTAAGATGCACAAGAAGAAACTGATTGTAAGCCGGGGAAAACATGTCTAAGCTATAACTAGTTACGTAACATAAGCTGATGTCTTTTATTCTAGAGCAGTGGTTCTCAACCTTCCTAATGCTGCAACCCTTTAATACAGTTCTCATGGTGTGGTGACTCCCCAACCATAAAATTATTCTGTTGCTACTTCATAGGTATAATTCTGGCTACTGTTATGGATTGTAATGTAAATATATGATATGCAGCATATCTGATATGTGACCCCTGTGAAAGGGTCCATGGATCCCCCAGGCTGAGAACCCCTTTTCTAGTTAGTGCCAATGTCTCTCGGTGTAGAACAGCTGCAGATCACCTCACAGCCTGTACTGGAGCATCAGGAGTCAGTCACATCTGCAATGTCACAGACGATTCTCCTTTAAAGGAACGAACAGGCAGGTGAGGCTGCTCTCCTTTTACAGTCACTGGGAGAAAGAGTGCTAATGGCTCCTGCTACCTCTGAGAACACAAAGCTCCCTGACACAGACAGTGAGGCCCATTTTGAGCACCAGACTCAGTGCTTCCTAGGTGTCGCTTCAGTCATTTAGCACCCACATCCCAAGGTGAGCTCCTCTGTGTCAGCTGTGCTCTCTCAGGAGTCCCCAGCAGCCAGGCAGGAAGGGCACTTGAAATCAAGGTCATTAAGAAGTGACTGTTTTCTGAAAGGCTTCATTCTTCACATGCTTTCAGAAGGAAGCAAGGAGAGCATGCTCGCCTCACCTGAAGCAGAGCTGTTGAGTTTGCTTTTAAAAGTCTTACTGTGTGTGTTCATGAGAAAAGTATGTAAATCCCAACCATCAATTTTCCCAGGAACGCTGGCCCCTGCTGGTCTTATGTCCCATGTCACTGGACTCTGGGGAGCACAGAGATTTTTGTTAACACTTCAAAGCTGCTGGCGGAGTCAACAAGTATTCTGGGAAAATACCAAGTTGAAATTCTTCTCTTGACTTCCTACCAGAGTTGGCTTCCAGCCACAAAGCAGACCAGCAAATTCCCGTAAGATCCGAACGGCAGGCAAAGTGCTGGAAGACCAGACACCACGTCTCACCCCGTGAGCGTCCATTCCCCCAGGCAGGAGCATTGACGTACAGTTGTTTCCTTGATAAATGAAGTCAGTTTCTAA
Organism: Mus pahari; assembly: GCF_900095145.1. Lineage (NCBI taxonomy): Eukaryota > Metazoa > Chordata > Mammalia > Rodentia > Muridae > Mus > Mus pahari. The sequence goes on along the minus strand of NC_034593.1, from coordinate 111,551,015 downwards.
AATGTTTAAAAAGTGTGTGTCCGTACGATGTGTGCACACTAATCCTCCACTTGGCTCTCGGAAATCAAAGAGCCGCTCAGAAGCGATTGAATGGAGAGAATTTTAATCTTAAAATTGTCAAATCTGGAGCTAGGGGGTGTGCTTGGGCACACAGATGCAGGTTCCCGGGTCCAAATCACCAAGACCACTGTGAGGACAGAAAATTCTGTCAGACAGGTCTCAGATTACTGATTTGGTCAGAAGATTGGCAGCTAACTGAGTACAATGGGGGGGGGGGTCTTTGTTTGTCTCCTTCTTGACCTGTTATCTACATCTGGTGTAGTTTATCCCTGCCAAACTGTTAGTTTAGAGTCCCTAAACACAGTTCCCCCAAGACCTGTTGTTCAACCTCCCTCCTTCCTGTTCAAAGCACTCTGCAGGGATCTGATCTCACAGTTCCTGCCTCCTCTGCTCCAAAAGAAAGGTCCCTGGTATGTGCATGAGAAACAGCTGAAAGTCAAAGGACAGTAGCTGGCCCTGCATGAAAAAGAAATGTGCCTCGTAGGAAGAAACAGAAAGTGTTCTTGGAAGTTGGCATCAAAGAGTGCAGTGCTGGGTTCTTGATGTGGGGAATGACATTTTGACACACTGAACAACCCTGAATGAAGATTTGCAGTCCCTATCAGGATGTCAGTTAGGGACAGAAGCTGGGGCGGCTATTCACCCAGTTTCAAAGCTTCCAAGGATTAGAGTGTAGGCAGAAGGTAGGAGGGGAAAATTTGCTTATTGAGCGGCGTAAAATATGTGAGTGTTTTACATAAACTATAATGAGAATACTGATTTTTCAAAAACTTTAGCCCAGCAACAGCTGATTTCCTACAATACCCTTTTGATGGGTCGTCCAGGTAAAGGAAGTAGCATTTCTGTGCCCGTTTTATGGACTGTAGATGGGATTCCGAGGCACAAAGCCTGGAGACCTTGCTCTAGGTCGTACACTGTGAGCTAGCATTCTGTTTACGACTCAGTGTGTGCTCAGCCTTCTTAACCAGCCACACTGCATTTACTCCTTGGATTTACCCTGAGAAGGAAGGTGGTTTGCTACTTTATGGAACACCTGAAATTCAGAATGGTTAATAACGACGGGAAGCAGAGGCAGGTGGATTTCTGAGTTCGAGGCCAGCCTGGTCTACAGAGTGAGCTCCAGGACAGCCAGGACTATACAGAGAAACCCTGTCTCAAAAAGCCAAAATAATAATAATAATAATAATGTGTCAAATAGGAAGTTAAACAGGGGAAATAAAACTGAAGAGATTGCCCCCTCTCTGCTTCTTCTGTTGGCAGATGCCTATCATTTAGATCTAGGGACCCAACTCTGAGATGTTTTTGTTCTTTCTTGGGTTCAAAAGGCTTAAATGTAGCTTCTGTGCTGGTCCTGAGCTTTGGATGGTGGGTGAGGCTAATACATACACCTGCTAGCCACCCTGTACTCTGCATCCATGGCTACATTGTTTCCACCCTGTGGTTGCACTCCAGAAGACCTGCTAGTTGTCTGCTGGCAAGCAAATTCTGCATGAAGTTCCCGTGCAAGATAAATGGCGTTGGATACAATAGGCTTAGGAAGGACCCTTTCATCCTAAGATAGGCCATACATTTATATACTGTGGGAGCTTGATGGAAATGGAAATAAGTCTCTAAAAAAGAAATATCTATAAGTTGGGGAAAAATATATGGCTCTGACAGCGAGTTTGTGTGACAGGGTCACAGTGTCTGGCTAGGCAAAGGATGCCATTTAGAAAATGGAGTTGGGGCTAGGAATATAGCTCAGTGGTAGATCGCTTGCCTAGCGCGGGTGAGACCCTGGAATGAACAAAGCAAAATAAAAACCCAACAGAATCTGAGAAAGGGGGTTGGTGATGCAGGGAATAGAGTGGAGGGAGGGAGGAGGGGTGTGCACAAGAAGAAATGCAGACTAAACAAAAGGAATGATCTCTTGGCTTTATACACCCCACCTCCCCTTTGAGGTAATTCAAAGTTTTCCTGTTAGATAGTTGGGTACTTTGAAGCCCATAGCTTTGGGCATCTTAATGGTACTGCTAAGCAGAATAATAATGTGAGACTCACCAGCCTTCAGTGTTTCAAAGGACACAAGTAGTTGTCACTGGGACCTGTGAGGGTGACACTTCCAGTTGAGGCAGCAGCCACCCTAGATGTACCTGGTGGGGGGTGGGGGGATCAGCCCTTCCTGCTATGCAGACCCCATTGGAAGATTCCCCCAACACAGACAACTCTCCCTGTCTTAGGCTTATTATTGCTGTGATAAAACACCATGACCAAAAGCAAGTTGGGGAGGAGAGGGTTTATCTGGCTTACCCATCCACGTTCCTGTCTGTCACTGAAGGAGGTCAGGACAGGAATTCAGAGCAGGAGCTGATGCAGAGGCCATGGAGGGGTGCTGCTTACCACCTTGCTCCTCGTGGCTTGCTCAGTCTGCTTTCTTATAGAACCCAGGACCACCAGCCCAGGGGTAGCACCACCTACATTGGACTGAACTCCCTCAGCCATAACTCGTTAAGAAAATGCCCTACAGACTTGCCGGTAGCTCAGTCTCCTGGAGGCCTTTGTGTTTTCAATTGAGGCTCCATCGCCTCAGATGTCTCTAGTCTGTGTCAAGTTCATAGAATTAGCCAGCACGGTCCCTGTCAAATACTTCCCAGCATCCGTAGACCACACCTTACATTTCAGGCAAGTGTGCTGGACACACTCCTTCCAACTCCCAACCCTTGTAGGCTGGTATGTGCCAGACTCTGCTCATTGCTCTCAGGACCACAGAGGACCAAGAGAAAACTGAGAGCTGTGAGAAAGAAAAGAAAACCCTCAAATTTAGTGACAATAATACCAACTGACAGAAATCCCCTCAAAATTGGGAATTAAAAAGAAGTTGTGATTTGGGGGCAGGGCATTGCTCAACAGTACAGTGCTTACCCCAGAAAATATGAGATTCCAGGTTCCATCCCTAATGTTGGGGACACACACACACACACACACACACCCTTTTATTTTTGAGATAGAGTCTCACTATGTGTTCCTGCTCTGAAATACCCACTGACCCATTCATTCGCAGCACCTCACTGTCCCCAGGCTTGCTACAGCTCCCTCTGAGGACAAAGGGTCAATGACCCGACCTGTTTTGCAGTACTTGATCTCGCCTGAGAGGTATGGTTGCTTTCCAAAACCAGACTGAAATCTAGGTCTCCACAGAGCAAGCGCCCAGGGCCTGGGAAGGGATAAACACAACTCTCAGAAGCCATGCAGGGAGGGACCTCACATCACCACGGCCCAGGGAATTTTTGTGGATTTTTCTGGTACTTCTAGAATGTCTGTGAGTCAGAAGCAGAAGTTGGAGCTCAGAAGACTCGACCTTTAAAAAGAATCACAAATCAAAACAGGCTTCGATTTGGAATTTTGTTTCGGATATAATGAAACAGAAATAGCTTAGATTTTCATGTGTGACATCTAGTTACAGCTAAAGACAAAACACAACTGGTCCCCAAACAGCCAAACCCAAAAAGCCACAACTGAGTCTTGAATTGGTTTAGCCTTAGTCATTTTTCTCCCAGTGTGTTTCAAATGTATAAATGCCATCAACAACTGCTCACTCCAGTTTAAGATTCACTATCGAGTAAGCCAAACCTGGATACCCCAGGTGGCAGTCTAAGGCATGAATCTGCCATTTCTAGTTTTCTTTTTTTCACACTTAGCACACATGGATGGTGGCCTGAATACCTGACCTGCTTGTCAATGTTTGTATATGGCTAATTCTTCACTAATTCTTCACGGTAGTCTAGTATGAGCTCCATAGATGCTGGAATCTGAATTAGAAAAGTCTTGCTGAAACCAGCATAATGGCGCACATTGTTATGTGGTAGGTGAAGGCAGTAAGATTAGGAGTTAAAGGTCACCCTCAGCTATAGAGGAATTTGGAGACTAGCCTGGGCTTCATGAGACACCCCCCACCCCCATCTCAAACCAAAGCAAGCCAGGAACTAAGTACGAGATTACAGGATAAGCCATCGTGCCTGTCTCTTTCTCTGGTGTTTTATTACATCGTTTTCCAACTTTTCATTTCCATAGGAGTAAAGATGGCTCCCCTCATCAAAGACAACCAAACCACTCAGGGCTGTGGGCCTGCTCGGACACTGTGGAGAGGTGTTAAAGCAAACGTGATTACGCCTAGCGTCCACCAGGTGGCAGCAGACTCTTCTCCCTCGAAGAGCTTCCCAGATCACCATTCCAAAGTTTGTGGTTCAGCAGCTGACTTCCAGTATTGCCCTTGTTGTTTCATTAAAGATAGGAGAAGCCTCGAGATCTGATTTTATCAGATCATTTACTACTCATCAAGGATGAGATAAATATTTTTCAGAAGCAGAATTATAGTTTTATCACTTAAGACAGTCTTGCGCGCTTCAGCGTCTTCCTATCTCTTGGAGAAGGGACTGTCAAAGAAAGCTACTCTTGGTTTGGGGACCTAGACCTGCTAACTCCAATCAAAAGTGGTTTTTAAAGTGACTAATTGAAAAACTGAAATCTCTCTGGAAGGGAGATTTCAAAACATTCTTATTGATCTAAATCAAAGAATTCTGAAGCATTTTGAATTTTAATTAGCCATACTCCCCTTCCTTCTTTTTGTCAGGTTTTTGAAACAGAGTTCAAGACCAGCCTAGACTACGAAGATTCCCTCATTCTTCCCTCATTCTCATCTCGAGAGAGGGAGGGAGGGAGGGAGGGAGGGAGGGAGAGAGAGAGAGAGAGAGAGAGAGAGAGAGAGAGAGAGAGAGGATCAAAGTATGACAGACTAAAAATATTCTATACAATGATTTCTTTCTTTTCTAGTCTGGGCCTCCCTGAGTGCAGAGATTAAACATTAAACCATGGCCAGATAAAATTATTCCTAAGCCACAAATCAAGCCAGGTTTGAAAGAAACATTCTGATTATTTGTTAAAACCTTTCCCACTTCTTCTCTGGTGCTTTTGTTTCTTGATGGCTAGCTTAGATGCATAAGTGCTTCAGACATGCACATTATGGGGTTTTTCTGTTTTCTTCTCCTACTCCCCCCAACGTCCCTCACCCTGGGCTTAGAAGGGCTTAGACATCGTATTACCTTTAGAAGTTGTTGTCTTAGGCTACAATTACCTATCCTTTATCTACTTCAGATAATTGATCATTCACCTGACAATCCTTACCTACTTTACAGAATTTCTTTTTCTCTAAAATGAAATTATTTTATAAATTTCCTTTACTTTTTTTTTTTAATACAGCGTTTTTCTCTGTGTAGTTCTGGCTGTCCTGGATCTCACTCTGTAGATTAGTAAGATCCACCTCAAACTCAGAGATCACCTGCCTCTGCCTCCCAAATGCAGGGATCAAAGGGCTACACCACCACCATCAGGCTGCAAAGTTTCTTAAATAAGAAAGTATCTTAGTTACTTGTCTATGGCTGTGTTAAAACTCCATGGCTAGGGCAACTTATTTAAAAAAAAAAAAAAAAAGCATTTAATCTGGGGTCTCATGGTTCCAGAGCGTTAGAGTCCATGACTATCATGACTGGAGAATGGTGGCAGGTGGCAGGCAGTCACGGCAGTGGAGCAGTAGCTGAGAGCTTACCTCTGATCCGTGGGTGCAAGGCAGAGAGTGAGAGAGCTAAGAACCTCAGAACCTTTGGAACATCAAAGACCACCCCCCGCCCCCCAGTGACACATCTCTGCCAACAAGGCCATGCCTCCTAACCCGTCCTGTGGGACAGGCACTCAAATGTGGGAGCCATTTATTCAGACCACCACAGAAAGATGTCACTAAAAAAATTTACCACTTAGACCAGAGAGACACGTAAAGTCAATCAATCACAGTCTTTGTCCATAAGTGCAGTGGCCGATGTCACGTCTGGAAGACGGAATTTTACACCTCTCCTCCCTGTCCTGTGGCCCCTACATCCTTTCTAACTTGACTTCCATGCTATCACCGAAGCATTGGTTGAGGAGAGGTTGAGACAGCTGTTCTCTTTAGGGCTGAGTATCCAATAGGCACGTATTCTCAGCACTTTGACAAGTTAGGAGCCTTGCATTTACCAGTCAGTGCCTGCTACAAAAAGAACTTTCTCGGACTAAGGTTGAAAGCACCACTTACCTGTATGTATAAACGTAAATATTTAGAAGATAGTTTGACAATATGATCATTTAGCAAACCAGCAATAATAGGTTCCTCCATAGACCCTATGAACTCCCTACCCTTGAATTATTGGCCAGGCTTACAGTATCAGGGCATGAATCCCTCCTGGAGAAAAGTACCCAAATCCAGTCAGAAAGTAGTTGGTTACATCCTCAACAGTTATGCCAGGATTGAACCACTGGGCTCGCTTTGACCGGCGTATGAGTATTGGAGCATGCAGGGATCCGCACAGTTAGGGAAGACTTCCCCTGCAGCCTGCACAGCCCACAGCAACTTCCGACATGATGAGAGCAGCTAGCAGAGAGGACGTTTTCTGATCTGTTCCAGATTTATTCCTTTATATTCTGAAGCTCAAGCACGTGGTGTCCTCAGCCATAGGGTTCCGCTACCTAGTTAAACAGCCAAGACCTCTAGCCATATCTGCAGCATCGTTTTGGAGGTCTCTGGGACTTCGTTGGTCAGTCATTCGCAGGGAAGTATCTCATGCTTGGCACTGAGATTCCTGAATAATAACACCTGTCTCCTGGCGTGAGCATTATCTACCCACAGAGGGCATTTCTGCTCAAACTCCCTTTAAAAACAATTATATGTTTTTATACTGGCGTGTACAGTAGTAGACCTCGGTAAAGATGTGTACCACATTTTTGTTATCCATTTATTAGCTAATGGCCATCTAAGCTGATTTCCATTTCCTAGCTATTCTGAATGGAGCATCAGTGAACATGGATAAGCTAGCTTCTCTGTAGCAGGAAACAAGGGTCCTTTGGGTCTATTTTCAGGTGAGTCATATGGTAGTTCTATATTTTTAGCTTTTTGAGACACCTCTGACCTGATTCCCATAGTGGGTTCACCTATTTACACTCCCACAGTAGATAGATGTTCCCTTTTTGTCATGTCCTCACCAATATTTGTTTTCCTCTGATTTCTTAGAGATAGTCTGGATTAATAGTGTGCCTTATGGTTTCTACTGCTGGGATAATGCGTGGTGATCGATAGCATCTTGGGGAGAAAAGAGTTATTTCATCGTATAGCTCTCAGGTCAAACTCCATCACCAGAAGAACTCAGGGCAGGAATTCAAGGCATGAACCTGGAGGCAGGAGCTGATGCAGAGGCCATGAAGGAACACGGCTTACTGGTGTGCTGTCCATGGCTTGCTCAGCCTGCTTTCTTATGTATGGTAGGACCACCTGCCCAAGGATGGTACAAATCACATTGGGCTTATTACATTGACTATTAATCAAGAAAATACTGCCGCCCCCTCCCCCCAGTCTTCCCTAGAGGCTGGTCACATGGAGGCATTTTCTCTGCTGAGGTTCCCTCCTCTTCAATGGTTTATACAACCTGGAAAAACAATACTCAGCAGAGCTGGAGTCTCCAAGAAGTTTCCGTTTGAATCTCCCTGAAAGTTAATAATGGTGAAGGCTTTGTAGAATGTTTATAGACCATTTGTGTTTCTTTTCAAGAACTCTCTGTTAGGTTCCACGGCCTATTTTCTATTGAGTTTTTTTTTTCCCTTGATGTCTAGATATTTGAGTTCTTTGACTATTGTAGATACGAATCCTCTATTAGATGTGCAGCTAGCAAATAAATAAATAAGTTTCCTCCTATTCTGTAGGCTGTGTCTTCGGTTGATGGACAGTTCTCTTTGAGGTACAGGTGTTTTCCCAGGGTCCTGTTTGTCAGTTATTGGACTTATTTCTTGAAGGGCCAGGGTCTTACTCAGAGAGCCCTTAATTAGGTCTCCACCTGGAAGTGTCCTCCATACTTCCCACAGGCGTAACCTCTCAGGGCTTGTACAACTCTTCCATCCTTTGGGAGCTGAGGTTTCTGCATGGGCGAGATGAGGATACTACTGCTCTTAGATCCAGTTATCTGAGCACCCTTCGTCTTTTCTCAGCTTTGGGTGGGAACGTTTGGGATCTTTGCCAAAGGCCAGGCAGCTGTATGACCTTGTATCTGGCTCCTGTGTTCTAGTCTGTGGATCTAGGCATCTGTTTTGTGCCACTACCAAGCTGTTTGGGTTTCGTTTGGTTGTCTCTTTGTTTATTACTCTGCCTCTGCAGCATAGAAACCGGGTGTGGCGGTATCTCTAGCACTATTCGCTTTGGCTCAGGGCTGCTTTGACTACTCAGAGTCTTTTGTACATCTACACGAGTGTTTTTAAGATTATTGAAATGCAGTTTTAAACTCTTATAAATGGTTTAAAACATGAAGTGATATTAGATTTTGTCAAGAGCCTTTTCCTGTATCAAGATGGACTTATGATTTCTAGTCTTGAGTCCATTTATGTAATAAATAACATTTATTTAATTTTATATGTTACTTTATAACTACATATCTGGAATAAAGTCAACTTGACCATGGTAAGTGATCTTTATGATGTGCTATTAAATTAAGCTTAAAAGGGTTTGTTTTTTTTTTTTGAGAACTTTTGCAATTGTATTCATATGGTCATTGGGGTTTTTGGTCTTAGTTTTCTTTTTTGTTGCATCTTTATCTGATTTTTAAATCAGGTTAGTATTTATTGTCTTCATAAAATAGTTTGGTAATGTTTCTTCACTTTGTATGGATTAATTTGAGAAGTATTGATATTAGTTCTTCTTTGAAGGTCTGATAAAATTCACTATTGAATCCATCTGGTCCTGGATTTGCTTTAGTTGAGAGGTTTTTTTTTTGTTTGTTTGTTTGTTTTTTTTAATTACTGTTTCAATCCCACTGTTTACTATGGATCTGTTTTAATTGTTGATCTCCTCTTGGTTTAATTTTGGTAGGACATTTACATCTTAAAATTGACCTATTTCTTTTAGATTTTTCCAATTCAGTGGGAAGATATACCATTTTAGGTAAGAGTTAATGATTTTTGAATTTCGTTGGTGTCTGTTATAATTGCTCCTATTCCATTTATAATTTTAGTAATTTGGATCATCTTCTTACTTCTGTAGTTACTTTGGGTAAGGTTTTGTAAGTCTTTATCTTTTCAAAGATAAATATTTATTATTCAATATTTCACTGACTCTCTATATTATTTTGTTGTCACATCAGAGTTGAAATCTCCTACTCTTTCTATAACACCAGTGCTTTGCTTGTCCCCACAGTGACAATGTCTTAGTCAGGGTGTCTATTCCTGGACAAAACATCATGACCAAGAAGCAAGTTGGGGAGGAAAGGGTTTATTCAGCTTACACTTCCATACTGCTGTTGATCACCAAAGGAAATCAGGACTGGAACTCAAGCAGGTCAGGAAGCAGGAGCTGATGCAGAGGCCATGGATGGATGTTCTTTACTGGCTTGCTTCCCCTGGCTTGCTCAGCTTGCTTTCTTACAGAACCCAGGACTACCAGTCCAGGGATGGCACCACCCACAGTGAGTCCTCTCCCCTTGATCACTAATTGAGAAAATGCCTTACATGGATCTCATGGAGGCATTTCCTCAAAGGAGGCTCCTTTCTTTGTGATAACTCCAGCTTATGTTAAGTTGACACACAAACCCAGCCAGTACAGGTTCTTGTTTGTTTGTTTTTGGTGGTTTTTTGTTTTGTTTTTGTAATGTCTAGTACTCTGAATTGGTGTTTCTCTATAATTTCTTTGTTGGATTTCCTGTTTATACTATGCATCACCTCCTTATTTCATTCAGCTCTTTGTGACCTTGATCTTGTGTCATTACTTCAGGTTTTATGTGGAAGTTCATTTAACTCACTCCGACTAGGTGCCATTACTGTAACTCTAACTCTATTTGGAAGAGTTCTGATGTTTTGGGTTGTTTGTTTGTTAATGTTGCTATATTGGGATGTATACATCTAGTGTCTCGTTTTTGTTTTTTGTTTTTTGGTTTTTTTTTGTTTGTTTGTTTGGTTTTTTTTGGTTTTGGGTTTTTGGTTTAGTTTTGACCAGTTATTTTCCTTCATTTGAAGTATTTGCAGTTTTCACACAGACTTGAATGTGTTAGAGCTCAATGTGCTGTAGTTGAGAAAATAATTCCTCACTTCCCGAGCTCCGGGTGCCTGGTGTAAACTCCGTACCATTCCCCAAGTAGAATATTAACTGCAAAAGCAACCGCAGCGGCTGAATACTAACACTACTCAAATATTTTATTAGCCAATTCCCAACAGTGGCTCCTTTGGCTTCAATAACTTTTGGAGGATAAACAGACAAGGATAGCATGGAACGCACTTGGAGTTTAGTTAACATGCTCGTTCTTTAAAGAGAGCATGAACGAGCATGGAGGGGGATGGGCAGAGAGGTGGAGAGAGTTGGGGAGAAGGGGAGGGGAACTGTGACCAAGAAAAAAATACATAAGAAATCGTTACATAACCTAATACTAGAAAATACGGTTAGAGTTAGGAGGGAAGCAGAGGAGGAGAGGAGAAATATTAAATTAACACTGAGTAGAAAACAGGTTGAGGTGGGTAAAGCGGCGGGGAGAGGCGAGGTGGGAGAGATGTCCATGGGTTTAGAGGAAAAGATGAAGAAAGGGTGCGGGGAGGCATACGCAGCAGCCCCCAAACCTAACTGAACACTCTAACGACATCGTGAGGCATACATGTAAGAGTAGAAAGCAGCAGAAAATAAAAAAAGTAAAAGAGCGTATGGCGTAGGATGTAAACTGCGGGGCCTCGCTACAGAGTTAAAAGACCCCTTTCCCAGATCCCTCCGCTGCTCAGAGGCCCTGTGCATGCAGGAGGGGGCGGGTGGCAGGTTCTCCGGTAGTCCTACTCCAGCTTGTGAGTAAAGGAGATTGTGAGCTTTCTTGTTTGTTCTGGCAGAACCCCAACATGCACTGTGGCTTCTTCCGGTTTTGCAGCTCCAGTGCATGTGAGGAGCAATACAGACTGCGAGCTCCCTCTGCACATTCCGATGCTCTTCCCCGGGCAGCTTTATCCAATCTAGACTCTTATTAAAATGTAATTAAATAATGCTACACATTATAAACCTTTAAGATGGCACTTTCAGCCATTTCAATAGAATGCAGTTTATAGTAATAGAAGTATTTTAATAAGCTATAATTTATTCACTGAGTTCTTTTCGGAAGTTGGTAAAAATTGCTGTAGTAACTGCTTTCATGCCTTAAAATAGATTATTCAAATTAAATTTTATTGCCTATGTCTTCAATTCCTCTATGCAAAAGCATGCAGTGCAGGCTTAGTGGCATGGAGTAAATGCCTTGAGTAGTTGTGTTGCTTATTTGCAGGGAGGGGATTTGCAGACTTTGGGAAGGATGATGGGAGGCAACAGACACCGAGTGCTCAGCATTCCGACCAGCACACAGCCAGTCTGTCAGCACACAGTCAGTCTGCATCTCTAAAATGAAGAGACTGAAGAATACGCACAGATTTCTCCATAGTGTGACTCTCTCTGACCTTACACTGAGAGCTACTGTTTTTATCTTTTATCTTTTTAAAATAGAACATCAGAAACCAGCCACTCTTCTGTATTCTGGCCCACTCTGATCCAGCAGAGATGAGGTCAGGGGTGGTGTTTCTGGCCAGCACAGCTGCCTGTGTTCTGGGAGCACGGGGAGGCAGGGCTGCCTTGGCACCCTCTGAGGCCTGCATCGCTCACCCCACTTCAAAGTCAAGGCCTGCTTCTATTCTTGTCTAGGATGGGCAGCCGGCCCATGCAGTTGCCTCTTGAACAAAAGGTTCTGCCAGATCTCTGACACCTTTGAGCCACACAGTCTCATCGCACAATAATAAAAATAGTCATGATTCGTTGTGCTGTGTGGCATTCAGTTTAGAAACTCTGCTACCCAGAATCTTGAAATGGCATTATTCCTACTTTACAATTACAAGAACAGTTGAGCCCCTAGTGAGAAACCTGACACCACAGGCCCACACCTGTGTGGAGTCTGAATTCCCATTCCTCCAGCCTGCTGGTTCTAACAGCCCTTAGCCTCTTTCCCAAAGGGTCATCTTTAAATCTGAGACAAAGCGTAGAAGTCTATTGTTCTGGTGTTTGTTTTAGTTTGCTTTCCATTGCTGTGATTAAACAACACGTTCAAAAGCAACTTGGGAGAGGAAAGGGTTTATTTCATCTTACAGCTTACAGTCTTTCATCAGGGGAAGTCAGGACAGGAACTCAGGCATGAACCTGGAAGCAGGAACCATTTTGATGTTTATTTATCGCATTCATCAAACTGTCTTAAAATGTACGGTTCCTTGGCTACTTTTCTGATAAAACAGTTAGACACACACATAGGTAGATAGACACAGTCCAAAAGATAGAGATACATAGATATAAACTGCCTATTAGTTAGGTCATTTGTCTGTTGCAAGCAGAAGAATAATGTAAACTTGTATAGACTTTCTTCTCCATTTTCTTGATAAAAGATTGTAACAGTTGCATTTCCAAAATTTTCACTTGAGAGTATTGTGAAGAGGAGGTTATAAGACACAAGAACAAAAGCAAATGAGAGGTTTCCTCATCCTCCAACATCAAGCTAGGCTTTATTTAAATCACCTCGAAAAAAAAATATTTGCCCTATATTTAAATACCTCTAGATATGGATGGACATGGAGCTCAGTGGGTAGAGCACCCCAGCTCTCACGCACAAGGTCCTGGGTTTAAGCATTGCATAAACTAGGGGAAGCAGTGAATGCCTGTAATTCTAGAACTTAGGAAATGGAAGCAGGAGGATCAGAAGTTCAAGGCCATCTTTGGCCATTTTGAGGCAATTGTGTGCCTATATGAAACCCTGCCTCAAAAAATAAAGAAAAGATAAAGTGTGTCAATATCTTAACAGAATTTTTTCCAGTGTCGAACTGCTCCTCTTTGGGTAAATTCTAACTGAAGCTGGATATAACCCTATGAAGATACTGTTTCCAGACCATAATAAAGGAGAAATCAATTTGATTTTCTCTTCTTCCAACCCTGCCCAGGTTAGTTTTTTGGTCAGCTTGAAACAAGCTAGAATTATTTGGGAAGAGGAATCTCAACTGAGAAAATGCCTCCCTCAGGTTGCCTGTAGGCAAATCTGTGGGGCATTTTCTTGATTGATGATTGATGTGGGGGAGCCTAGCCCACTCTGGTCAGTACCCCACCCCCATTCCCACCCCCATCCCACCCCCACCCCACCCTCACCCTGAACAAGTGGTTCTGAGTTGTATAAGAAAGCAGGCTAAGCAAGCCATGGAGACCTAGTCAATGGGCAGTATTTCTTCATGGTCTCTGCTTCAGTTCTTGCCTCCAGGTTTCTGCCTTGCCGCTTCCCTGGCCAACCGTGACCTGGATTATATAAGCCAAATGAACCTCTTCCTTTCCAAGTTGCTTTTGGTCAAGGTCTTTACCACAGAGTAGAAACCTACCTAAGATAATCACTAATACTATCTATTGCTTTTCTTGTTTGGTCTTATTTTAAGGAGTGTATTTCAGGCTCCCTCTACAATCTGGGTATAATTTTCTATGGTCTTTCGTTTGTAAGATCAAAGCAGTTTGAAAACATAAAGTGATGCCTGCAACCACAACCCTGGAGAGATGGGAAGATGAGGGATTAAAGACTACCTGAGATCCTGACTTGAAGAAAATAAACAACAAAGTACCTTGAAACTCCAAAATGTCTCTGCATCAGAGGTCAGGGGAATGTGTTCTTTCTGAGTCCCTTGCCACATGTGCCAGATGTGTGAAATGGGCTGAATTTGGAAGTTGACCAAACATTTTCAGTGATGATAGGAAAATATCCTATTTACAGTAGCATGATATGGAAATCAACACTCATTTAACAAATGTTTTCTAAACAGCTTTTAGTTTTGATTCTAGATACTATTTTAAGAATAACCCCCCCACACACATACACACACATTCTTTTCTTTTGAACATTTTTTTTTTGTTATTGTTGTTCTTTGCTTTCTTGAAATAAGCTCTCACCCTGTAGTCTACAGTTCTTAATCCTCTTGACTCAGCCTTCTGAACGCTGAGGCTGTTGGCCTAAGCCGCTGGGCCCAGCCTCTAGGACTGTCTTCAGAAACCGTAGTCCTTAGATAGACTGTAGACCTTAATTTCTCTCTCCAGGAGAAAAGTGAAATGATTAAGAAAAACATTTCTCAAGTTAAATTGAGTATACACCTAAGGGGAGGCAAGCAGGCAGGCAGGCAGACAGACAGACAGACAAGCAGACAGACAGACAGAGGGGAAGCTTTGAGAGAGATGGAATTCACAACAGATTGCATGACATTTGAGGAAGGCCTGAGGAAGGCCAGAGAAGTCACACTGGCCTCTGGAGCATTGTGTTCCGAACAGAAGGATCAAATCTCAGGAATAAGAATGACTAGTGTCTCAGGAATTGCAAACAGAGATGCACCGAGGACTCAGCAGATTTTGCTGGCTATGCATGGGCCAACGAAAGACCTCTGGCTTTTCCTTCCGTGGAGTGGGAAGCCATAGCAGAGTTTTCATCATTGAGCTGAGTGTCATAAGCTAACTTGAGTTAGAACAAGCAGTAAGACCGGGACCCTGAAAATCAAGTAGAAGAAGCAAGGGTGGGAGTAGGGGCATGCAGTGCTGATCCAACAGGGCTCTGGATGGCTGAGCCCAACAGGGCAGAGGTGGAAGTCAGGACAAACCACAAGGTACTGGATGTGTAGTGAGGTCAGCCCTCTAGAGATTTCTGACCAATCAGCATGTAGATGTCTAAAAAAAACGGGGAGGAACGGTGCTGACCGCAGGGACCATAGCAAATGGAAAACTGGGATGGTCTTTGTGCTTGTGTGCTTGCTTCCATTGGCCTACCTCTCCTAGGACCTCTGCTTCTCAGAGATTCTAATCAATGGCTTAAAAGGAAATGCACTCTGCACCTATTTACTTGCTTCGGACCTCTCGAGAGCTGCTTGTGATAAAGAATATGTTTGCAAAAGGTATTTTCTGATTATGTGCTTAAAAGAGAAAGGTACCAGAGGAGTTGAAATAATATTTATCAAGTGGAAATGCCTTCTCCGTGGTGCATGGGTAAGCAAGGTTCCAGCCAAGAAAACTGTTTTAGCTTTGTGCAGTGTTTGTGAGATCAAATATTTTGAATCTGAAAACCCGTATCAGGTTCAACTCCCCTGGCTGCTGCAACAGTTCCCATTGCTTTAGAACCGCCTTTCTTACTAGAAGTACACTTGAGATGGCGTTTCCCTGTTAAATTCATTACCACGTAGTTCAGTAAGAAACTAACTAAGCTGTTTTGTTCACAAGCTACATGAGTCAAGAACATTTAGTTGACCTGAAAAGATGGTTGCTAAAGAGTTGAGAATGCCCCTTAGCCCCTCCATGTTTCTATCCCGAGTGCAGAGCCTGGAAGTGTCTCACCAGCAAGGGACAGAGACGCATCTGAATGTGATCTGTGAATAGTTGCTGTATGCTAGTCACTAATAACCAGTGTTGATTAGCACAGATTAGCTCAGAATTTAAATGGCCACTTGCAAACGTCCTAAGATTGTTTTCATGGATTTAAATGTTATGAGAGATGGTTGCTGTATGAGTGTTGTTTGTAGCCCAGGCTGACCCGGAACTTGTTCTGCATCTGGTGATGACCTTGAACCTTGACCTTTCTAGCTCTGTTTCCCAAGTGCTGGAATTACAGGCCTAGGTCATCATGATTAAAACCGATTCTTCGTGTATGATAGGCAAGTGCTCTACCAACCCAGCTACAGTACCAGAGTCCAACATTTTGTTGTTTGATTGGTTGGCTTTTAGTTTGTTTGTTTTACAAATGTCTCCCAGTGCATTTTCACAGTTTGCTTTCCGTAAAGTCTAACATTCTACTATGTCTACAAGTGTGACAGCTGCAAAAGTCAGATGCAGATATTTGCATCCAACCAATGGACCCCTGTTGACCTCTGTTGTTGAATTAGGGAAAGGCTGGAAGAAGGGGAGGAGAAGGGCAATAGTTCCTGTAGGAGGACCAACAGTCTCAATTATCTGGACCCCCGAAATCTCTCAAATACTGGACCACCAAACAGACAGAATACACCAGCTGATATGAGGCCCCCAACACACATACAGTAGAGGACTGCTGAGTCTGTGTTTATTCAGAGATGATGCACCTAACCCTCAAGAAACTGGAAGCCCCAGGGAGTTTAGAGGTCAGGTGGGTTGGAGGGTGGGGACATCCACATGGAGACGGGGTGGGGTGGGGAAGAGGTGTGGGATGTGGAACAGTTGGAGGTAGATGGGGGGGGGGGCGATAAAATATGGAGTGTAAAAAATAAATGAATTAAATTAAAAATAAATAAAACCAAAAACAAAAAACCTCTGACCCAGGCATAGCTCTGTGGCAGAGCAGTTGCCTTGGATAAGCAAAGCCCCGAGTTCAATTCTTAGGACAGAGAGAAAGAAAAAGGACTGAAAAAGACCTCTGCTATGAGCCTTCCTGTGCTCAGCTCCCCACACTAACTGTCTTTAGCTTTTGACCCGTGGGGAAGCTACTCACCTTGTTCAAGTGCGAGAGGTACACAGATAGAACATAGAGATGATGATAGTGTCTACTTCATGAGTCTGTGTTGAGGATTGTATGAAGTTGTCCACAGAGGCAATGAACACCCACTGCCTGATACACAATAATAAACAATGTATTCATGTCAGCTATAATTAAAGGCAAAAGTAGAAAAATAATATTTAGTATTCGCTCCTCTCGTGGGAATATATAATTCCACCTGGTTCACAAGTTCAGTGAGCATCTTGTAGTCTTTACTGTGTTAAAAATATTGAGCTATTTTAAGATTGGTACATATAAAAGGATTAGCATGTACTCTTATGGGTTAAAGAACCAAATGCTCTAAATATATGATTGACTGACCCATGTAAGTTATTGTCATCTGCCAGATGAAAATGGCCCCACGGACAGAGTGAAGGATAGTTTTACTTAGCCCTCGGGTTGGTTCTGGGTATGTGTGAATATATGCAGGTATGCATGTGCATGTGCACATGTGCGTGTGCGTGTGTGTATTTCAAAATGTTTCTACATTAACCTTACTTGACAAACTGAAAGAAAAACATAGAAAATGAAAGTCAGGGACAGGATGGTGAAAGGGACCAAATGCATGTTGAGGGGCGGGAGTTAGAACCTAAAGTCTCTAAAGAAGTAGACGCCAGCTGACTGTGCTGCATCACGTCTGTAAGCCCTGCACTCCGGAGGCTAAGGTAGAAGGGCCACTCAGAGGGCCAGCCTGGGCTACAGAGTGAGACCCTGCTTTGAGCCAACCAACCAACCACGGGGGAGAAGGAAGAATATTGAGAGACTGTGTTTCTGAGGCACCAGGATCAGCAGCCAGGTAAAGCCAGGAACGGAGGCATGGATCGATGTAAGAAAGAAGTCCCCACCAGGCCAAGTATTCATGATGCCCTGGAAGGAATTAAGTTCCCTTCTGCAAGGCAGGGCCTGAGCAAGTTGTAAAGTCTCTCCTCTTAAGACCATTGAAAGTTTCTAGACGTTTTCCTTGAAATTAATTTGTAGACTAAAATTCTATTCCATTTTTAGCCCACCTTTTAACACAGAAAACTATGATAAAGAGCTTTATACTTAGCTGGCTGGAAATGGTGTGTGCACGCAGAACGATAGTAAAGCTGACGTCTTAGCCAAGAAACCCCAGAGGAGCGGCTGCGCACTAACTCGAGTTCAGAACAGAGCAGTAGGCTTTACAAAGATAACGATGATGCGCTACTTCTGCAGGGCTCGCAAGTTCAGCCAGGTCCGTGTGACGACGGTACGGATCAGAACATGGACACAGACAGTGGAGGGCAGGGGCTCGGGAACCCTGGCCCTCACTTCAGACCATGTAGGAGAGAAGAATTTTTGAGTGGAGTCTGAGACGAGCTGCCCTGAGAGGCGGTATGAGGACAGCTGACGGGTCGGAGAGGGCTGTGACCTGACACGCTCAGGAAATCTGGAAAGGGAGAAACAGGTTGGCAAGCAGTTTTGGCAAAGAACCAGGAAGTGTGCTGCCTCGTGCCCACAAATGATATGTGCTTCCTCATGGACCAGGAGTGGTCAGGAGCGAATGAGAGGTGACTGGCAGGCTCCTGGCTCCAGGCTCCAGGCTTCAGGCTCCTGAGGGGCCAAATGGGTCCGAGCAGCTACAAGCTAAAGGAGACAGCTTCCTAGCTGAATCCAGAAGAGTTACAAATTACCTCCAAGAATGCAGAGAAACGGCGCGTGTATCAGTTGTTGCTGAAATGAAGTACAAAGACCAAAGGCAACCTGGGAAAGAAGGGTCGTTTCATCTTAGAGCTCCTACGTCATACTCTATCACTGAGCAGGTCAGGGCCGGCACCTGAGGCAGGAACTGCAACAAAGGCTATGGATGAAGGCTGCTTATGATTTGCTCCCTTTGGCTTAGCCTGCTTTCTTATACACCCCTGGACGCCCTGTTCAAGAACGGCACCACCCACAGTGGGCTGGGGATGCCCTGTTCAAGAACGGCACCACCCACAGTGGGCTGGCTCCTCCCATGTCACTCGATCATCAAAAAAAATGCCTTACAAAGTTGCCTTCAAGCAATCTGGTGATGGTATCTTCTCAACTGAGGTTTCTCTTTCTAAATAACTCTAGTTTTCAAACACACACACACACACACACACACACACACACACACACACACA